>NC_136001.1:34134773-34182273 GCF_048128805.1 Centroberyx gerrardi
GTTTTGACCTAGTCTTGTTTCCCGTTTTTTCCCCCGGCCTGTATTTGGGACGGCATTTATTTGTTCGTGTCGACCACACCCCCGGCCATTATCGGAGACCCGGCTTTTAATTGACTACCGGCCACTATTAGAGGAAATACGGTACTTACTCACTTAGTACGGTGCTGGGCCACCACAAGCCTAAGCATAAGTTTGGTTGTTGTATTTTCTTATTGTATTATCATCTGTACTCTCTGCTTGTCTTATTCTGACCTACATCCTCTTCTCTGCTGCAGTGAGACAGTTTCCCCTCAGTGTTCGTTAGAGTTTCATGTAGTCTGATCATAGACTGTAAGACAGATGGAGCCGTGAGTGTGACGTCACCCACAGTCTGAAGGGAAGCCTAAAGATCGGGTTTACGGTCGCCGCCATGTTGACATTTTTTGGATCCGGAGCAGCCAGGGCGAAGCCGAGGGTCGACACAGAGCTGCAGCTCCGCCTGCTGTTGGTCCGTAATCAGCGACCTGTCAATCACTAGGAAAACCGTTATATAATCGTTATATCTCGTTAATGACGCAATTATTTTGAAAATCGCCTTATGGACAAGAAGTGAAATTAGCTACTGAAACCAAAACCTCTTGTCGAAAAAATGTATTGACTCTGTTGTGGTCCACTGACTTCATGGAGTCGAGCGAGTCTTTTTGGAGCCGGACTCTCGTGGACGTTAGAGGAACTGCAGCTTTCTGCCACTTCCTTACTGTCTTCAAAATTCACCTGAGGTTTTGGCCGCTTGAGTCTAATCTAATAAAAAAAATCACAAACATCAGATGTCATGTGATGATGAGATTCGAGTTCTGATGAGTCTGGGGTTTTAAAGAAAAAATAAATAAATGATCAATCTCCTTCAAAATAAAAGTCTTGGTGGAGGAGTTACATGCATCCATAGGTAGAGACAGAAATGGCATCCATATACATTATTGATGAAATGTCCCTTTAACTGTAATAATGCCCCCGAGCTATTAGATGAGTCACCTAGTGTTGATAAAACCTCAGGTGCAGACTTCAGGAGTGAACGCCGTAACAGCTTCCATGTGATTTATTCATGAAATGCATATGCAATGCTTTACCTGTGAAAGCTGCAGAGTTCAGTCTGTTAAAACACAGTCGCCCCTCTGCAGAGAGGCTGCAGCACACCGCTACGTCCGCCGGGACAGCTACATGTTACAGTCCTGTAATACTGTAAAGATGTTGATGTGTAGAACTGTGCTGTGTGGATGTGGTTGAAAAAGTGTGTGCAGCTCTTCACTGGATGAATAAAGGCTGCAAATAAAGAGAGGGGTGCAGAGAACAGAAAAGACTGTGGAAGTATTGTTGTGATTCAATCCCCAAAAAAAGTTCTTAAAATAGCTTAGCCTGGTAAGACCATCTTGATCACGTGACCTCACATTCTGTTTCGCTCCACAGATCAGTCTGGACTTCCTGCCGCCCACATCGATTTCAGGCAGGAGTACTTGCCTTGACAGACAAACTCCTTCAGCCAATCAGCGAATCCAAATTCAAATCCAGTCGGAAGAACGGCGAAAACGTCTTTTCCGCAGAGAAACTCCGCTAGTGCATACTCTTGTTCTTGTTTAATTGTTGTTATTGAGTCTATTTCTGCAATAACTGCACTTATGGCTGTGTTTACTCTACTAACGTTAACGTTACCGCTCGTTGCTTCGGGAGACGCCGTTACTGTTTTGCCAGCGGCGGCCTGTATTTCACGTCATCAACTACGACGCAGTCCCTGATTGGCCCGGTTACGTCATCAACTACGACGCAGTCCCTGATTGGCCCAGTTACATCATCAACTACGACGCAGTCCCTGATTGGCCCAGTTACATCATCAACTACGACGCAGTCCCTGATTGGCCCAGTTACATTGTAATGTCAGGAAATCGATTTGGGCGGCTGGAAGTCCAGACTGATCCGTGGAGCGAAACAGAATGTGAGGTCACGTGATCAGGATGGTCTTACCAGGCTAAAAACAGCTAACAACCTTATTTATCTCAAAAGATCGGGTAAACACACACACACACAAGCTTCTTGTTCTAGCTCCTAGTAAAACCCAACTCATAACATTCTGTACATCGTCCGTTTTCACCGACACAGTGGAGGAGGAGGGAGGTATGGAGGGAACTGAGGAGGAGAAACGGACGTTCCTGAGTCCATGTTATATTGTCATGCTGTTATGCTCCTTCATATGTTGTAGAGCAGTGTAAGGGATTACAATTACAAATTCAGTTACTAATCCCAGTAACTCTCCGTTACTTAAACCTGAACCCCCTTCAACGTTTTGTCTTCTTTCCTTTGACATTTTACAAGTTTTTTTTGTCCAAACCCCTGTGTGTGTTTCCCTCATCTGTCTCTTCAGGACATGCAGCAGCTTTACGTCGGCCGTTCGCTAAAGCAGCAAAACAAAAGCCGGAGGCTGAGGGAGAGACGCAGACTTTCAGCAGCTGGAAGTTTTCCCGTCACTTTGAATCGATCTCGGTCGAGGACGCGGAGAACATTCTGGTCCGTTGTGAACTTTCCACAGAGAAAAACACAACATCCAGTTTATCAAAGCATCTGATACAGAAACACAGCGATGAGAAACTCCGCCGCCGCCAACGAAACGCAGAGCAACGGAACGAGGAATAGAACTAATTACTGCTGAGATTACTTTTTAAATGAGGAATAAGTAAAGAGTAATTGATTACATTTTCCTAGTAACTTGCCCAACACTGTTAGTGGGAGATGACGTGTTTACATGTTTAGATATGACTTCCAAATACACTTGACCTTGACTCTGCATTATAAAGCTAAAAACTAAAACATCAGATCTGGACCTGAGTACATTTCACCTTTTTTTTTCAAACGGTTTGTTGTCTCATTTTGGAGTGAAACCCTTCAGAAGAGTTTCCAGATGACAAACCGAAGTCTGGATTGTGTCTTTAACCAGACTGTGATGAGTCAGAGGGTTTCAGCTCAGGTACACAGACTACAGCAGAGCCGCTTTCCTCTCTATTTTCTCCTTTTCTGTTGTTTATCAGGGCTAAAAATCCCTCTCTTTTTAAAAAGCTTTTTTTTTTAGACTCTTACAATAAGGTTTAAAAGCTCTCTCTATCTTCTAAATTCTCTCTCTCCTTCCCTCTCTTTGTTGTTTATCGGGGTTAAAACATAGAAAATGTAATTTCTCTCTCCAGTATTTATGAGGTGAAGCGTGTTCATGTTGTTCATGAGGTTAAAATCTGCCCATCTCCCTCTTTCAATTCTCTCTTTCCTCCCCCCGTTCTCTCTCTTATTCTGTCGTTTACGGGGTTAAAAGCTATCTTGATCTTTGCCATTTCTCTCTCCTCTTTCTTCTTGGGGTTAAAAGCTGCTTTTCCAGCCATTTCCCCTCTCTCTCCTCTTCTGTTCATGGGGTTAAAAGCTTGCCCCTGCTCTCTCTCTCTCTCTCCTCTCCAATCCTCTCTCTCTTCAGTTCTCCCTCCACTCAATTATTCTGTCATCTATGGAGTTAAATGTTATCTCTCACTCTCATACTCTGTCTCTTTTTTCTGCTGTTGATTATGTGCTAAACACAGAACATCCTTCAGTCATTAATGAGGCTAAAAGCTCTCTCTCTCTTTCTCTCCTCTGATATTCTCTCTTGTTTCTGAGGTTAAAAGCTCTTTCTCTTTCTGTGACTCCTCTTCCTCCTCTCTGCCATTTAGTCAGTCAAAAAAAATGCTTTTCTAACCTTCATTTCTCTTACACTCTCTCTCTCTCTGTTATTTAACAGGTCATGTATCATCTATATCTTTGAGAATTAAGTTGGATTTATCAGCTAAGACAAGTCTACATATTTTGCCAACGGACTCATATATTAATCAGAATTCATATCGAATGTACACAAGTAAAATTAAGTTTATACATGCATAAAGAAAAATATAACCCAACAGTGATCCAACCTATATCCAGTTCATCTCCACTATCAACAGAAAATCCAAGCTCCGCTCACACTGTTTGATTCACAGGTGATCTGTGGGAAGAGCAGAGTGAGGCTGAGGGATGAAGATGGAGACTGAATTAAAAAACAAGGAATTTGTGGATTATCACTTTAACAGCAAAATGAATCAAAAACAACAAAACCTTTCAGCAGTATTCTGTTTGACTTTAATTGTGACTTAAATACAAAATTAAATACAAAATACAAAATTTAAGTAATATCAATTGTAGCCTTTCTCTCTTGCTCTGTTCTTCTCCATCTTTCTCTTCTTTTCTTTTCTCTGCCTGACGTAAAATTCCATGACTTTCCACAAACAAGTTTGCTTTCAACCCGGTCTCACAGCAGTTCGTGAAATAGTCACGAAATTTAATCTATTGATTCGTGTACATGGACACTATTTTTCCATTTTTTTCGTGACACTCAGAACGACTTTCAAATTAATGTATTTCAATTGGAAGTATCTTTCATGCCTGCAGAAGTAGTGTGACATTGAAATGAAATGGCGGCCGGTGTGGTGGATGGGCGTATACGTTTGCCTTCGATGCCGACGACCGGGGTTCGATTCCCAGTGTGTTCAAAGTACATTTCAACCATAAGCCACATTTAAATTTTTAACCAATGTTTTTCTTATTTAACCATGACCAAACCATTTCTCTAACCTTAACCAAGTTGTTTTAGTTGCCTAACCATAACCGTAACACAAGTTGTTTTAACTTACATTTTCAAATTCGTGGTGGAGGAACGTAATTCAGGTCGTGGTGGAGGCATGTTTTTTAGGTCGTGTTCATTTCACGAAAAAAAGGTCGTTTTTAGGTCGTGTTCAATTCACGAAAAAAAATTGAAAAATCGTGTCCATGTACACGAATAAATAGATTAAATTTTCGTGACTATTTCACGAACTGCCGTGAGACCGTGTTGTTGCTTTACATCCTCGACCTAAAACCGTTTTTCCATCCTGGTAATTTTTCCGTCTGGTTTCCGCTCCAGTTGGGCTGAAATCATCTGAAACGAGCTGTAAAACACTTCCTGCTGTATTCCTGGAAAGTTAACAATTTGTAAAATTCCCTGATATTCCCCGACTTCCACAGAGAATTCACCAAATCCCCCGACTTTCCTTGTCTGATATTCCAGGACTTTCTGGGACCGGTGGGAAGCCTTCGGAGGTTTTGGGGACATCGGATTTCCTTTTTTTTTTTTCGTGTCAGTTCTTGGGGGTTAAAGCTGACCTCTCTCTCTCTCTCTCTCCCTCCATCTGTTTACGTCTATCTATTTTTGAATTCTGTTCCGGTTCTTTGTCAGGTTAAAAGCTGTTTCTTTACTCTCTTCCTCCTCTGCTCTGTCGTTCCTGCGGTTATATATGTTTGCATGTGTCTCCTGAGAGTCTGGATTAAGTGCTTTACCTGCCATCACACACACACACACACACACACACACACATCCATAAATGGTTCAGAAACAGCGAGGCACCATCACTCACCTATTTTCCATCATCTCTCTCTCTTTTTCTCTCCGTTTGCCTCCTGTCCATCTCTCAGTCCATTTATTTCAGTTTAATTCATCAATCCGTTTCTTTCCTTCCTTTAATCATCTGCCCCTTTTCCCTCTGTTTTTTCCCTCCGTCCGCCTCTTGTTTCCGTATCATCTGTCTGTCTCCCTCGCTCGGCTGTATCATCCCTCTATCGTTTCTATCATCTGTTCCTTCTTTCTCTGTTTTTTTTTTCGATCCGCTGTCCCTCTCTCATCTCCCGGGTTTAATCATCCTTCCTCTCCTCTCTGTTTATCACTCCGTCTTGCCTATCAGTCTCATCTGACTGTCTCTCCTCTCTTCAGTCATCTTTCCCCCGTCTTTCATGGCTGTAATTTTGTTTCGTTCCTCCACCGGTTTCTCTCCTCCGTACATCAGCTTCTCGTCCGTATGTTTTGATTCTAAACTTTCATTTTTTTTTTGGCTCATCTATCCGTCTCTCTCCCCGCCGCATCGTCAGAATTTTTCTCTTTCGGGAAATTTTCCATCGATCCGTTTGGTCGGTTCTGTCTTTGTGTCAAGCGTTGATCCTGCTTGTGTATGGACCAATCAAGAAGCAAGAAAGTCCCGTGCCAAATAATGACAAAATACAGTGATAATGATGATTTATTGAATTTAATTTTATTAGGAATTTAAAAGCACAACAACTCAAAGGAGTATCATGACACAAAATCCCAGAGGTATAGCACTTAAAAGCATTACTAAAAACACTTATTTCCAAAGTGGTCCTCGATGGAAACAAACAAACACAACACATGGAAACAAACAATTTGATGGAAACAAACAAACACAACACATGGAAACAAACAATTCGATGGAAACAAACGAAAATTACAGGATAAACCTACTAGTCCCCCTTGCAACCCCTCGCCCATGGTTCAAACTCCCAAAGCCGCCTTAACTTTTGTTTTAAAAATTGCCGTTGTTTGGCTTTGTTCAATATGCAGGGGCAGGTTGCTCCATAAGGAGATCCCAGTATAGAAAAATGAGCTTCTTGCTATTTTACCTTTAACACGAGGAACACTGCATGACATAATGCTTGCTCTTGTGTTATGATTACTTGCTCGGTTCTGTCTTTGTGTCAAACGTTGATCCTGCTTGTGTATGGACCAATCAAGAAGCAAGAAAGTCCCGTCCCAAATAACGATAAATACAGTGATGATGATGATTACAGCTGTACAGACTCAACATCTCGGCCAAACAGTCTGTCAGATTCAGCAGCAGCCCGGTCACTTTAAAGCTGAAATCCAAGCTGATTTCCCAGATTTCCCCGCTCTGTCTCCCTCTGGCAGCGAAAAGTATTAGAGATGATGTTCAGACTACAACCAAACAGCCACAGAGGTTTTATATCATCGGGTGTCTTATCAGAGGGTGTAGCAGCCACCGTGGAACAGCTCCCACCTCAGGAAACATGGCTTCCCCAGGCTGTAGGTCATTTGGCTGTCAGTGACGGTAACTTTTCTTCTGCCGGCTGGTTTTGTTTAACCAGACTTGAAATATCATTATTTACTACTGGAGAAAAGTCCCACAAGTCGACCCAACAGCAGAACGCTGTGGTTATACTGGGCAGCTCAGCAAAACCTCCACTGAATAAATACAAGGTGCAAATAAGAAGAGTGTGTGTGTGTGTGTGTGTGTGAGAGAGAGAGAGAGAGAGACGAATGCATCTTACTGGTATTGCAACTTGGTTAGAGTGTGTGTGTGTGTGTGTGTGTGTGTGTGTTAAAAGTCCATTAGTATGTGTGTGCATTTGTGTGTATGTGGCCAGTCTTGCTTCCCAGTGCAGTACATACATACAGTAACATGTGTCGTGTGTAATACGTGTGTGTGTGTGTGTGTCTGTGTGTGTGAGAGAGAGAGAGAGAGAGACCAATGCATCTTACTGGTATTGTTACTTGGTTAGAGTGTGTGTGTGTGTGTGTGTGTGTGTGTGTGTGTGTGTGTATGTGTGTGTGTTAAAGTCCATTAGTATGTGTGTGCATTTGTGTGTATGTGGCCAGTCTTGCTTCCCAGTGCAGTACATACATACAGTAACATGTGTCGTGTGTAATACATGTGTGTGTGTGTGTGTGTGTGTGTGTGTGTGTTTATGTGTTCCCATATTCCCAGGACAGTAAGTCCATTGGTATGTACATAAAATTAATTAATATGTATTAGCTGTGTTTGTGTGTGTGGTCCGTATGCGTTCCCTTTGTAAACCATTAGTCTGTATAAACTCTGTGTGTGTGTGTGTGTGTGTGTGTGTGTGTGTGGTCTGTACATGTTCCCTGTGCATTTCTTCCATTAATATGCCGTACAAGCTGTACCTGCTTCATCCTACCCACCTTCCTCCCCATGGATGTGGACTTTTTAATGAAAAAGTTAATCAATTTCATAAAAAAAAATACAGATTAGAGTCTTGGTTCTGTTTTTCATATTTTTGGGAGAGAATTTGATGTAGCTCAACCTGCCGCTGTCTTCCGTACTTTGTGACATGCAGTGGAAAGGTACAGTATGTTTTGGTGAGGTAAGGTCTGCTGCAAAAAGATTAAAACATGGTGGAATAAAAACTAAAGCTGAAGTAAAGTTCCAGGTAAACTACATCACTGATTCTCAACCTTTTTCATATCAAGGACCCTAATTTAGTCCACATTAGAGCCACGGACCCCCATTTGATGAGATTTTGTGTCTCAGACCCAAATCTGAGAATATTTTTATTGTCAGATATGATTTTGTCCAGAACTCCATGACTGTCTGTATTGTAGGTAGAGAGATAACAGAGAAACTATGATCAGAGCAGTAATTCTTCTACATTCTCTAATTGTGTTAACTTCTTGTAAATTAAATGATGCTGAAGTTTAACAATTCATCAATTTGCTGGGGACCCCCTGGAACCCCCCTAAGGACCCCTGGTGGTCCCCGGACCCCACGTTGAGAACCACTGAGCTACATTATGTCATCATGAAAGATGTCAACCAAACCCACTAATCATGAAGTCTGCTGTCTCTCTGCTGCTTTCTGTTGTTCAAGTGATTTAAAGGTCCATATCCTCCACTCTCCAGAGTTTTATTTTGTGTCTTGAGGTCCATTCAAAGCTGTGTGTGTGGTGTCATGAACCAAAAACACTCTCAATCCATTTCTCCACGTTCATTTTCCAGCATCTCTCTGAGCCTTACCAAGAACAGGCCGTTTCTGTCGCCGTGTCTTTAAGGCTCATTAATATTAACGACCCCTCTGTTCCGATTGGCTAACCGTTTCGAGAGTGAAACGTGAGACGCCGCGGCCCGGCGGCTACAGGTAGGGAAAACTCTCCGGTAATAAACGATGACGACCGCTCGACCGCTTTGAAAAAAACACTTTGTTAGTCTGTTATTTCTTACAGAAATGATAATGAGCGAACCTTTGTGACGCCACAAAGTTACGGAAGTCCAAACGGCTCGTTTAGAGGCTCGCTTTTCTAATATGGATTGTGTGGATTTAGTTTTGATACTTTCACCATGTTTAGATACACATCCAACTCCTTTATCATCACAGAGGAGAGGGGAGTCCTGCTTTACACCAGATGGGACCTTTAATCAAACCTGCTGCAGGTGTCGCTCTAATTTCGCTGCTTATTTTTCAAGTCAAGCGATTAAACTCATGTGAGGAAAGCGAGGTGACATTTCACCACCGAACCCTGATAATATTCCTCCGACTCTGGAAGGATCCTGTAATAGAGAAGTGCTAAGAAAAGAAATAAAGTAAGAGCTAATTAGAGAGTAGAAGACAGATAATATCTGACAGTATAAATAGTTTCAGAAGTGAGTCCCTGGACTAACTGGGCTGTCTGATATTAAAAAGGTTGGAAAGCTGCTCTAGAGTCTATCCATCCCATATCTCATCCAGCTAATTCTCTCTCTCTCTCTCTCTCTCTCTCTCTCTCTCTCCCTCTCTCTCTCTCTCTCTCTCTGGACTGGAGGTGCACTATATTAGATTTTAATAGCAGTCAGTCTTTATGAGGACGGGGATATGAGACACTGATGTGTTGTAAAACTTGTCCTTAATCATTTCCTCTCTCTTCCTTCACTCCCTAAACTATTCCAGAAAGTATCTATAGAGATGACAACAGCTGCACTGCTGCACTGCTGCTTCTAACTTCGAGGAATTGTTAAGAAAATAATGTACTGACCTACTATCCTTTAACACTAGAAAGACCAAGTTGTGCTCAACTGACGCCCGTTTAGAATTTTAGAATTAAATATGTCAACGTTTTATATTGCTGCTTGATTTTACTCTAGCTTTTATATATTGATTTACTCATATTTATCCATTTATTCTGTATGTGTATTTTTTTCCTGCTAAATATTTAAGATGTGAGAACTATAGCTCTATGTATTATAATTTGATTTTTGTCCATCTGTATATGTGAAAATTCAATTAAAAAAAAAAAGAATTGAAATATCCCAGCTTTCACATCTGATGGTTTTACTGGTTAGAAATGTATATTTCTGCCTGCTGGTGCAGCATGAGGCCATGACAGATACTCCGGTAAGTAAAAGTAATGGGAAATAATTGATGGGGACTTTAAACAGGATCATTTAAAAAATATAGCCTACTGTCAAACATTTTGTAAGAGTAGGTGTCCCTTTTTTTTTTCTTCTTCAAACGGTGAGTATCTTCATTTGGAAACAGCTCTTCACCTCCACCTCACCTCTCCCTGTAGAGTCGATGCATTACTTATCCTCTCCTTTTCCTCAGCGTCTCTCTCTCCGGCCTCGCTTCACTCCCTATCAGCTATTCCAGTGGGTGCAGTCAGTCCATTTCCTCTCCTCCTGTCTCTGGTGTCGACATCTCATTCATCTCAACACTTTCTGTCTCTGGACTCCGCCACTTCGTCCTCCCCCCCCCCCCCCCGGCCGTCCTGCCCGGGCCGGGCCGGGAGAGGGACAGGGAGGGGAAGAAGTGGAGAGATCGCTTTCTATCCGTCTCCCCGGCGCAGGACTCCCCTACACACTGCTGTAATGCAGTTACGCTACGCATTAGTATTACGCTGGGCGGTTTTGACATTTAGAATGAATTATCAATGGATCGGTAGTGTGCTAATGCTATTAAGTGTCCTCTAGACGTGGGAGACCGGGTCAGCCGTCAGATATAATATAGAAAATATTGGAGATACGAGCGGACTGTAATGGACTTGTGGTTGGGACTTCGACATTGAACTGTAACATTCTTGCACTCAGATGTGTGTGTGTGTGTGTGAGTGTGTATGTGTGTGTTTGTGATCGATGCAAGCCAAGGTGTTTATGTGTGTGGGTATGTGTGACCACACAAATGAGAAAGTAAGGTTTGAGTACCTGTAGAAATTATACTATATATTTTTAATATTTCATAGTATTAGTCCATGTATTTATGCACTCTGTGCCACATGAATTTCGCAAAATGGGACACTGAAGAAGCTTCATCTAGCTTCATCTTAGTATGTGCAGGTTGTGCTGAATCTTGCCTAGATTGCCACTATCTTGGAAAACCCCGTAACTGCCATTTTTGTTTTTCTTTGTCTTGTTAAATTTAAAGTTTACATGGGCATTAATGTGCTTGGTGAGTTTGATGACTGAACATTTTCATCTCCGTTTTCTTCTCCTTATCTGCTTGAAAAACTGACTTTTTTGCAGATACCTTTTTTTTTTTCTCCCAACACCAGTGATATAAACCCTCCATGTCTCTGGACTCTGAACAGTAAGTTGACCACATTTCTTGGAGCAAATCCGGAGACATTTGTGGTCCAGCTGGAATTTTAACCTGGGTAGTTGGAGCAAATCACTGGCCCTGTCCGGACAGCGTGAGAATTACTAGAGAAGGTCTGGTAGTTTTTACTGGAGTGATTCAATGATTTTGAATCCCACACAGAAGTAATAGTTACCAACCAAATACTCTATACTGTTTTTCAGTGAACTTCCAGGTCTTCTGTCAATTCCAGCACCATCTGAATCAATGTACTGTATGTGATTCATAAATTACAAATACTTTGCATGGTCAACGTATTCTGAAATGTGATAGGAATGATACGTCTTTCAGTAATTTATGGGAGTAATAAAGTAATACATACATGCCGTCTGGATCATTTATTAAAATCACTGACATGCAGTGTACTGAATTACAAGCTATGCTCATTTAAAAATGTCACTGTCCTGATATAAAAAAATTCAGCAGACTCCTCTGGTCATATTGATGCTGGGGGAAATCCGGGGACAAAGCACCAAATCCGGGGACGTCTGGTCACCCTGCTGTACAGTATCTGCTGTATCAGTATGTATTCATATGTAATTACAGTCTGCATTAATGTGTGTACACATTTGTTTTTTGAATCTTGTCCATCTAAATCCATTTTCTTGCTGGTCTCGCTTCACTTTCTTTCTTCCTATAGCGATCCCAGGATGCATTTATATTCAGGGGGTTTGCTCTGGATAACCAAGTGTGTGTATATGTGTGTGTGTGTGTGTGTGTTCACTTCCTATCAGCCATTCCAGCATGTATTTATATTCAGTGGGTTTACTCTATATAACCAAGCAGTGTGTTCGGTGTGTTTGTGTGAGTGCGTGTGCGTGTGTGTGTGTGTGTGTGTGTCATTGCAGGAGGTATTTATATTCAGTATTTTTTCTTATACAGTGAAAAATGTGTGTGTGTGTTTATGTCTTCATATCCACTCCTCTCTAGTTTTAGTATAGCATGGCATATCGCAGCTTCACAGAATTTCATTCCTCCATCCATTCATCCATCTCTCTTTCCAGTCTGGTGATTTGTTAATGTGTTCTATCTCCACTGTTCTTCCCTACAAAGGAAACAGCACTAACTTCAATCTAGGTTGAAAATGAGATTTTGTCATTTTTCTGTGTCAGCATTAGATCAGAGGATATGAGGATAAAGAACGACTTTCTCAGTCAATAAGTCACCTCAAAGATCTCCTTACAAGAGTGTGTTCGGGCAGTAATGAAAACTTTAAAGCCATTTTTTCTCACTTTCACTTTTGCCTTTGTTGGGAAGTGTTGTGTATTTTATTGTGTATGATGTATACTGTGTCTTCTGTGCCGGCATCCATCCATCCATTTTCTAGCTGCTAACCCAGCTCAGGGTCACAGTGGCAGCAGAGCAGCCCAGAAATCATTTTCCCCAGCAAGCTTCCTCCAGTTCCTCCTCTCAAGGAATGCTGGGAGATGTAGTCCAGCCCGTGTGTCCTGGGTTTACCCCGAGGTCTCCTCCCTGTCAGCCAAAGGGAGGCACTTTGAGGGGCATTCTTACATCCTGAGGTACCTGATCCTCCTCAGTGTGGAGGACCAGCAGCTTGACACCAAAGTCCTCCCAGATCGCTGATTTCCTCACCCTCACGCAGAGTGAGGCTCGACACTCTGAGGAGAAACCTTGTTTTAGCCGATTGTTTTCACAATCTCACTGTTTCTGTGTCTACCGACAGCTTGTGACGATCGTTGAGGGTCAGAATGAAGATCGACTGGTAATGAGGGAGACACATCACACGTTTTTCAAGCTTTGGCAATGATTTGAGATCGGCAGAGTCTGCAGTAGTCCAGGGTATTTCAGGTAGTCCAGGGTAGTCCAGTGTAGTTCAGAGTAATTCAGGGTAGTTCAGGGTGGTGCAGGGTAGTTATGGGGAATTCAGGGTCGTTCAGGGTAGTCCAGGGTAGTTCAGAGTAGTTCAGGGTAATTCAGGGTAGTTCAGGGTAGTCCATGGTAATTCAGGGTAGTCCAGGGTAATTCAGGGTAGACCAGGGTAGTGGAAGGTAGTCCAGGGTAGTTCAGGGTAGTCCAGGGTAATTCAGGGTCGTTCAGGGTAGCTTGGGGTAGCTCAGGTAGTTCAGGGTAATTCAGGGTAGTCCAGGGTAGTTGAGGATAGTTCAGGGTAGCTGAGGGTAGTCCAGGGTAGCTGAGGGTAGTCCAGGGTAATTCAGGGTAGCGCAGGGTAGCTCAGGTAGTTCAAGGTAATTCAGGGTAGTTCAGGTAGTCCAGGGTAGGTCAGAGTAATTCAGGTTAGTCCAGGGTAGTTTAGGGTAATTCAGGATAGTTCAGGGTAGTCCAGGGTAGTTCAGGGTAATTCAGGGTAGCTCAGGTTAGTCTGGGGTCATTCAGGGTAGTTCAGCTAGATCAGGGTAGTCCAGGGTAGTTCAAGGTAGTTCTGGGTAATTCAGGGTAGTTCAGGATAGTCCAGGGTAGTTCAGGTAGCTCAGGGTAGTCCAGGGTAGTCCAGGGTAGTCCAGGGTAGTTCTGGTAGTCCAGGGTAGTTCAAGGTAGTTCTGGGTAATTCAGGGTAGTTCAGGATAGTCCAGGGTAGTTCAGGTAGCTCAGGGTAGTTCAGGGTAGTTGCACTGTATATTTGCAGATGTAATTGGTATGTGTGTCGGAGTGAAAGACACAAATCTCTATCCTATGATCCAATCAAACGTTTGATTTTATTGGGGCTAGACTTCAATAGCCAATGAAAATTGAATTTGCGACAGATGAAGGAAGAGGAAAAAATACTGGAGAGTAAACGCAAGATTTTACCAGCCAACTAGATTGGCTGATAAAATATTTAGGTCAGACTAGAACAAGACTCCAAATGATGGTTGATTCCCTGCCACATTGGCTGCTAGAGTAGACTATCTTGCCAGGCACAGCCAAAAGTTACCAGCACGTGTCTGGAGTTTACTTTCTACCATGGTCTTGGTTTCAGTGGAGAGGTAAAATAAAGTATCGAATGGTCTGAATTGTGGATAAACACTGTAGGCAGAAACAGCGGTCTGTGATCAGGAAGTGGCTGGGTTGTTTTCCACTCTCCCTCTCTGGTTCTCACCATCTGCATCAGAGCTATTTTATTTCCCTGACTTGTCATTTATTATTTGTTGTTTGTGTACCATTCTCCTCTGTGTTGAGTTTCGATGTCATTCGGTTTCTGTTTCCCAATTCTCTTTTGCCTTTGTCATCTTTTTTCCCGTTCTCTTTTGGGGTGAGATGTTTTTAGAAACCCCTTGGGGCTTCTTTGTCTCACCCGCACAGTATATATTTCCTTTTAGTTTTCTTCTCTCTTTTTCTGTGTTTTATCATTTTGATGTGCAAATAAACTAAGCTAAAACTAAACTCTCTGCCCGTCTTTCTCATTCGTCTTGATCCTTGTCTCTCTGTGGACTATGCTCACTTTCCATCCATGTTGCCAGGCAAGGCGCTCTCATACAATATGCAGTAGTAAGTGTCTTACAGCATGCATACTGTTAGCACATATGTCGGAGTTAATATGTGGATGACATTGGCTTTTATTAAAAATTGGTTATCGGCCACTCTATACTGTTAGTTTACATATTTAATGTTGATCAATGCTACACTGGTTGTCAATGGGAGGCCCTTAACCTGAATTGATCCTCAGCCCCATTTGTGTTATTTGACACAAATCTATGTATTTCAGACCATTAAAAATACAGAAGTGTCTGTGCTTCCAGGCTAAAACCGACTGTCTCTCACTGAGGTTAAAATTAGTAAAGTTAATTTAATCAGAATATCACTTGCCATGTAGACAGTTATTATCCCTGGGCTCAGTAAAGCAGTTTTAATCAATCTTGCCCTTATCAAATACTTTTAACTTAACTTCTTAGAGCTATATTAAAGCTATATTTGCGCACACTGCCAGTCAGCGCTTTTAAGTCACAGCAGAGCGCCCTCTGCTGGTTGTAATACCGCATTGGACAAGAATTCAAGCAACTATAAAACTGATTCGAAAATTATTTTAATGACAGGTGTTTTGCTCAATTCTTCAACATTTCTTATCGGCAGCCCAGAAATTCAGATCGCCGGGCGCCAGAAAATGCTCTATGCACCACGCTATTTCAATATCCAACTATTTCCTGTTTTTACTCGTTTTTAGTCTCCTCCACCTAATCCTTTCCTGCTGGGGAAACACATTTCTCTCGCTGCTCCTGCACAGAGCTTGTTATTTGCATTTTAAGACATTGTGCTCGTTGGACAGAATTTCCTGAGACAGGCAGGATAAGAGTGTGCCTTGCGGTGTATTTACAGTGTGTACATGGGCAGTAGCTAATGGTTACGGACTAACGGTCGGAGATGTAAGCTTGTGACTGGAGGGTTGCCGGTTCAAATTCTGCCTGAAAAAATCTGGCAGAGGAAGGTCTTACAATAAATGAGATGAAACGGTAATGATCCTCATGGGGAAATTCAGTAATGAGTTGGTTTTAATGAGCAATGCTCTCCCTTTCCTTAACGATGAGGAGCCCTTGAGCAAGGTACACACTGAAGCCCCAACCAGCCCAGTGGAGCTGCAACAGCAGAAGCCTGTGGTTGTACTGGGCAGCTCCCAGTGTCTGTATCTGTATGAATGTGAAGCAGGACGGTGCTGAAAGAGCCTGCAGCTCAGCAAACATTACTTGTAAATGCATGTAAATCTCTGATAAACACATGTTAAAAGGACATACAAAATATGTAAAACAAGGTAATTTACTCGGAGCTCTCTGATCTCTTTCCTCCATAGACCCTGATGCATTTACATCCCAGTCAGGCAGCGGGTGAGTGTGTATTCCTACAGCATCTATCCTACAGCATGCATTAGTGTTAGTGCATATGAATGAATTAGTATGTGTGGGTTGAATTCTGTTCATTAGCTTAACGTCCTTGTAGCCAAGCAGGGGTTATGAATAGTCTCCTTCGTGTATCTATCGTACATTATGCATTGATGTTAGTTTGTACAAATGAATTAGTATGTGGAAGGTGAAGCAGATCCTGTCCATCTAACTCTCTCTCCTCCGCTCTCTCTTCTGTTTTCTACCTGACTGAACTGTTGGTTGCTTTCAACAGTGACGATCTGACAGGGGTGTCAAACTCAATTTCATCCCGGGCCACATCAGCATTATGGTTGCCCTCAAAGAGCCGGTTGTAAATGTAAGACTATATAAATGTATCTACTTGTTATCATATTACATAAGTGCCTCTGCATTTGATTATTATTGGTTTTAGTAATAACTTAATAATTAATAACTAGCTCTGAAAGCAGAATTCTAGGAAAAATAATCGCAAATAGACATTCAAGTGTACAACTATTATACAATTTATAAAAAAAAAATGAAATATACAAAGCAGTATAAGTAATAAAGTCAAAAATAACAATAAGGGTTGTTTCAGTTTGTGTAACCAGGTTCTGGTTCAGGTTACTCAGACATGATGTGGACGAAGTGGGATGTGAGAGTGATGCTGCCTGGACACCAAGCAGATCTCTCCAAGTGATCAGCCTGGGTATCACACACCATCCTAATCCATGGATCGATCCCTGCACATAATAACAAATACAAAACATACAAAACACAAGCACAACCACATTTCATGATATTGTATACGTGAAGGTTTTTAAAATGCTTACCTGTTAGTTTTCAGATGACTGATGCCGTTTCCTTCAGTCCGTCGATGTCTGGCTTTAGGTCTTCTGTGGTAAAACATCGTGGAGTTTGTCATCGCTGACGCGTGATCTGTGCTTGGTCTTGTTAAGATTCATTCTTCGGTGCGCGTATAACAAAATCGGGTTGCATTCTGGGACATGTAGTTTATGGACACCGCACTTCCTTAACGCAGCATAGAATTTTATTGCGCAAATTATATTCTTTGCAAGCTCTCGCCCGCGGGCCTTGAGTTTGTTATCTAGAAGATAGAAAGCTTGTTTTACTGTTGCACTCATTGTAAATTGCTCTAGATGGAGTCGACAGCTAAATATCTAAAATGTAAAAGAGTAAAAATGCAAACTACACACATGGATAACACATTTCCTTGATCAGAGTGGATGAATCTATCTTTTTAAAGCTGCACTAGGCAAGAATATTATGGAAAAATCCAGGAGTCCAGGTCTCATCAGGCTAAATCAGGAAGTGATGCTGCAGCAGAGCAGAGCGTCTCATCCCCACTAACCGAGACGCTGTAGATTCTCCCTGTTTGCCAAATTAAATTCTGCTGTCAGTTTGCTCACTGGTGGGAAATCTTCTCCAGACAGGAAGAGACCGGTCCAAACTGAAGAGGGAAATGCAAAAATGTCTCCTGAACGGCAGCAGAGAAAGTTGGACTCACCTCCGATGGCTGAACCTCTTCACCTCCTCCACTCCACCAGATGACATTTACTTTACTGATGTCACCTGACAGGGTTTCTGGGTAATGAAGTCCTCAGAATCCAAACCGTCACCGCTCACTCTTATTTGGGGCCGCCAAACTTCAAAGCGTTAAAAAAAGAAAAGTATGTATTGCAGCTTTTAGATCGGAATTTCTCAACCTTAACATCTATCTGGTGGCGTAGTTCAAGAGGAATTGGATATACTGAGTGTGTGTGTGTGTGTGTGTGCACTCATGTGGGTGGGTGGGTGGGTGGGTGGGTGGGGGGTTGAGTGCATGGGAGAGAGAAAGAGAAGATGAGATTCTAGGCTTACAGTAAATCCAAACACACACACACACGCACAAGGGTACTTCACAGAGCCAGTTTCATTACCCACAGTGTGTGTGTGTGTGTGTGTGTGTGTGTGTGATCTTCAAAGCTTTGTTTATGGTGAGTGAAGCCTTTATTTCTGTCTTTGGAAAATATAGACTTAATGATATCACACAGAGCAGAAAGACAAACAGAGCTGCAGAAGAGACTTTTAATAACAAACACTGGAAAGAAAGAAATATGGGCAGCAGGAATGTATCATTGATCAATACGTATCAATATGTATTACACATCTACAGTATATCTGGAGTGACATGTCTACTGTCCATATGTCTTACCCATAGTCACAGCACAATGTAAAAACTACCGATAATGTAATAAAACCAGATGTAATCAAGACAATAATGTAATAAAGAGCAAACAATGTAATAGATTATTACTGAATAATGTAATAACCTTAGGGAGAAAAAAAAAAGTTTTTTATTACATTATCTGCTTTTTGTTACATTATCAGCTTTATTACATTTAGTTTTAATACATTATTGGCTTTGTTATATTATCAGCCTTTTTGCTACATTATGGACTTCATGACATCATCGGGTTTATCACATCATCACAGTTATTGCATTATCATCTTTGTTACATTTAGTTTTATTACATTATCAGCTTTATTGCGTTTAGTCTTATTACAGCTGTAAACCTCTGGAACACATTGAGGGAAAGTTTTCGAGGAGCAAATTTTACCCCGGCATCAGTACCAGAGTCCGTACAACAGCCTCCTTAGCTTTGGATGAAAAAAATCCAGTTTCCTTTTTACTGGAATCTGAAAAAAAAAAAAAAATTCGTGTCCACAACATGTAATCTGTCAGAGTTTCTACTCTTTTTTGAACCGATGTTGGTGAGTGTGTGTGTGTGTGTGTGTGTGTGTGTGTGTGTGTGTGTGTGTGTGTGTGCGTGTGTGTGTTCATTAATAAGGTCTCTCCTCGCCTCTCTCCCTCTGGAGGATCGGAGTGAGGACCCTCCACGGATCCCATCTTAACCTGGAGGAGCTCACATCAAAGAGAAGCCTGATTGGCAACATGGAGCTTTGATCACACAGTTCCTACACTCCCAGAAGACGCCAGCTGCTACCTGCTGCCCACAAGTGTGTGTGTGTGTGTGTGTGTGTGTGTGTGTGTGTGTGTGTGTGTGCATGACGTGTGTGTGGGTGGATCAAGTTCTTCCTCATGCTCTTGAATACAAAGTACGGCACTGTGCGCTCTCCCCTTCCCGTCTCTGCAGCCTCAGAGCAGCATTATTGTCTCCTCCTTCAATCCCAATAACTTGAAGAGGTGTGTACACTCGTTTCTCTTCTCCCCTCCTCTCACCTTCTCTTCTCTTGTCTTCTCTTCTCTCCATTCATCTCCTCTTCCGACCCGAACCTTTGTTTCCCCTCACCTCAGAAAGCCGGAGAGGAGAAGAGAGGTTAGAGGAGAGATGAGCGATGGATCCCTGCTCTGCTCTCCTCCTCTCCTCCTCTCCTCTCTCCTCCCCTCTCCTCTCCTCTCCTCTCTTCCTCCCCTCCCCTCCCCTCTCCTCCCCTCTCCTCTCCTCTCCTCCCCTCCCTCTCCTCTCCTCTCTTCCTCTCCTCTCCTCCCCTCCCCTCCCCTCTCCTCTCCTCTCCTCCCCTCTCCTCTCCTCTCCTCTCTTCCTCCCCTCCCCTCCCCTCTCCTCTCCTCCCCTCTCCTCTCCTCTCCTCTCTTCCTCCCCTCCCCTCCCCTCTCCTCCCCTCTCCTCTCCTCTCCTCCCCTCTCCTCTCCTCTCCTCTCTTCCTCCCCTCCCCTCCCCTCTCCTCTCCTCCCCTCTCCTCTCCTCTCCTCCCCTCCCTCTCCTCTCCTCTCTTCCTCTCCTCTCCTCCCCTCCCCTCCCCTCTCCTCTCCTCTCCTCCTCTCCTCTCCCAATCCCCCTAAAAATTAAGTAGTAGCAGTAGTAGTATTAAGTAGTGGTGATGGCAGACAGAAAGACAGATGGAAACAGAGAAAAGAGAGGTAGAGAGGTAGAAACAAAGAGAGAGGTAGAGAGAGAGAGAGAGAGACAGGTAGAAAGAGAGAGACAGGTAGAGAGAGAGCGAGAGAGACAGATAGAAAGAGAGAGAGAGACAGGTAGAGACAGAGAGAGAGAGAGACAGATAGAGAGACAGGTAGAAAGAGAGCGAGGGAGACAGGTAGAGAGACAGCGAGAGAGAGACAGGTACAAAGAGAGCAAGAGAGAGAGAGACAGGTAGAGAGAGAGAGACAGGTAGAAAGAGAGCAAGAGAGAGACAGGTAAAAAGAGAGCGAGAGAGAGACAGGTAGAGAGAGAGACAGGTAGAAAGAGAGAGAGAGAGAAAGGTAGAAAGAGAGCAAGAGAGAGACAGGTAGAAAGAGAGCGAGAGAGAGACAGGTAGAAAGAGAGTGAGAGAGAGACAAGTAGAGAGAGAGAGACAGGTAGAAAGAGAGCAAGAGAGACGGGTAGACAGAGAGCGAGAGAGACAGGTAGAGAGATAGAGAGACAGGTAGAAAGAGAGCAAGAGAGAGAAAGGTAGAGCGAGAGAGAGACCAGTAGAAAAAGAGAGAGAGACAGCTAGAAAAAGAGAGAGACAGGTATAGAGAGAGAGAGAGAGAGACTGGTAGAAAAAGAGAGACAGACAGGTATAGAGAGAGACAGACAGGTAGAAAAAGAGAGAGAGGTATAGAGAGAGAGACAGGTAGAAAAAGAGACAGACAGGTAGAAAAAGAGAGAGAGAGAGGTATAGAGAGAGAGAGAGAGAGAGACAGGTATAGAGAGAGAGACAGGTAGAAAAAGAGAGACAGACAGGTAGAAAAAGAGAGAGAGCGGTATAGAGAGAGAGAGAGACAGGTAGAAAAAGAGAGAGAGACAGGTATAGAGAGACAGACAGGTAGAAAAAGAGAGAGAGGTATATATATATATGTATATATATATATATAGAGAGAGAGAGAGAGAGAGACAGGTAGAGAGAGACAGACAGGTAGAGAGATAGAAAGAGAGAGAGAGGTAGAAAGAGAGACAGACAGGTAGACAGACAGGTAGAGAGAGAGAGAGAGGTAGAAAGAGAGAGACAGGTAGAGAGACAGGTAGAGAGAGAGAGAGAGACAGGTAGAGAGACAGACAGGTAGACAGACAGGTAGAGAGAGAGAGAGAGAGAGAGACAGGTAGAGAGAGAGAGAGACAGGTAGAGAGAGAGGTAGACAGACAGGTAGACAGACAGGTAGAGAGACAGGTAGACAGACAGACAGGTAGACAGACAGGTGAGTGACAGACAGGTAGACAGAGTTGCAGTGTGGAGCAGCAGAGCTGAAAACCGGCCGGAGGGAGTGAAACCTGAAGTTCAGTCGTGGCCCTGAGCAAGGCACTGACAGGGCCACATGTTATCCTGCCCTGCAGAGTGAGAGTGTGTGTGTGTGTGTGTGTGTGTGTGTGTGGGTGTGTGTGTGTGTGTGTGTGTGAGAGAGAGAGAGAGAGAATTTTGTGCATTTGTGTATGTATGTGTGTGCGTGTGCTGTCATTCAGGTAAATCTGCGTCTGTGTTTGTGTGTACTTGGCTGTGTATATGTCCCTATGTGTGTCTCTCGGTGTGTGTGTGTGTGTCTGTGTGAGTGTGTGTGTGTGTGTCTGTGTGAGTGTGTGTGTGTCCCCAGGCTTTAATCAGCCTCTCTGTGATAAGTCCAGCTCTCTGCCCAGAGGAACAGGTTCAGTCCAACAACCTTTCGGTATCTGACTGAAATGCCAGACTCTGCTGTAATCTGACACACTCCGCTCACACCTCCAGCCTGCAAACAGCCATGCACTTTACTTTTTTATTTTTTTTATTTTCCAAAGATTATCATTTTCAAGAAGTTTGATGTTTCTTTTTAAGCCTTAAAGGATAATTCTGGTTATTTTCCACCTGGGCCTTACATTCCTAGTTTTTGCCATCATGGTGATTGATATTGAAAATTTGATCACTTGCTTCACTGTAGAGCTCAGAGACACACACACTCACACACACACACACACACACACACACACAGGGCCAACCGGTAATCTCCAACACTAGAATCTGAAAAGTGATTAAAACACTCACACTGCAGTTAAACTTATATTTAAACAGCTGTGACTGAACAGGCTATTTTTGTGTCCTCATTCAAATGGGAAGTAAAAATCTGAACGCTACAAACTGCAGGAGATTATATTCTGGTTTTCATGGCGGTCAGGAGCTGAAGAACCCCTGAATATTGATTTAAGTAATCAATTTTGTTCATTTTCCCCTTTTTCTGTGCTGCGTTGGTCTCTGTTTCAGTTTCACCATGCTTTATGCATTACTTTTTATCTATTTTACTCTTATTTTACTTTGTTTTATTATTATTTTTTACTATTATTCATTGTTGTGTTGTATCTCTTTACTGATCGTCTTATCTGTTTTATGTTAAGCACTCTGTATTGCAATCTTGCTTGAAAGTTGGTATACATAAAGTTTGACTGATTGATTACAGTACTAATGCAGGATTGATGCAGGATGAATACATGAAGAGGGAGGAAGGATACATGATAAATACATGAGAAAAGGAGGAAGGATACATGATAAATACATGAGAAAAGGAGGAAGGATACATGATAAATACATGAGAAAAGGAGGAAGGATACAAGATAAATACATGAGAAAAGGAGGAAGGATACAAGATAAATATATGAGGAAGGATGAAAACGAAGGAGGAAGGATACATGAGCAAGGATGAGGAAGGAGGAAGGATACATGCAAGGATGAGGAAGGAGGAAGGATACATGAGGAAGGATGAAAACATGAGTAAGGAGGAAGGATACACGAGCAAGGATGAGTACATGAAGAGGGAGGAAGGATACATGAGGAAGGAGGAAGGATACATGATAAATACATGAAGAAGGATACATGAGGAAGGATGAAAACATGAGTAAGGAGGAAGGATACACGAGCAAGGATGAATACATGAAGAGGGAGTAAGGATACATGAGGAAGGAGGAAGGATACATGATAAATACATGAAGAAGGATACATGAGGAAGGATGAAAACATGAGTAAGGAGGAAGGATACATGTGCAAGGATGAGGAAGGAGGAAGGATACATGAGGAAGGATGAGGAAGGAGGAAGGATACATGATAAATACATGAAGAAGGATACCTGAGGAAGGATGAATACATGAGTAAGGAGGAAGGATACATGATAAATACATGAAGAAGGATACCTGAGGAAGGATGAATACATGAGTAAGGAGGAAGGATACATGATAAATACATGAGGAAGGATACCTGAGGAAGGATGAATACATGAGGAAGGAGGAAGGATACATGATAAATACATGAGGAAGGATACCTGAGGAAGGATGAATACATGAGTAAGGAGGAAGGATACATGATAAATACATGAGGAAGGATACCTGAGGAAGGATGAATACATGAGGAAGGAGGAAGGATACATGATAAATACATGAGGAAGGATACCTGAGGAAGGATGAATACATGAGGAAGGAGGAAGGATACAAGAACAATAAGTGCAGGTTAAATCCATCTTGGGGTTCCACCTCTGCGCGGGTTAGATCGTCCACGGGCGGGCGGCGGCTGCAGGTCTCCGGGCCGGCGAGCGTCGGAGGTCGGCCGCCGCGGAGGAGCGCGCGCCGCGGAGCGAAGACGTCGCAGTAACGAGAAATACGGCCGCGAGGGAGGAGGTCGAGCGAGGCGAAGGAGCGAGCGGCCTCGCCGAGTCGCAGATGAAAAGAGCATTGAAGATCAACGCTTCACGCTTTGTACCCGACGGCGGGGCTCCACTTGTGGGAGTAATTAGCGGCGTACCTCGTCTTTTGAAGTGCGTCTGAAGGAAGATTTGAGGAGAGTTTGTGAGAGCCGCACGGCGACGGAGATATGTGAGGCGGAGAAGAGCGAAGCTGAAGGTTAGTTTCACGGAATTTGGCCCAAAACAAACATAAATAAAAGGATGAATTAGTCGGAGATCGAGCAGTAGAGGAAAAAGTAAAACGCCGGGAGGCTCATTAAGACTTTCACCTCAGGAGAGAGTCACGCCAAGCTCCGGAGAGAAACCACGCCAAGCTCCGGAGAGAAACCACGCCAAGCTCCGGAGAGAAACCAACAAACAAACAAGTGGAGCTGATTCACAGAGAAATGAAATGACAGCAAATTTCAAACACAAATCCTAAGTTTAGCCGTAACTTCGCTCCACCTGTTGAGCCACACAGGGAATTGAACCCCCAACCCTGGCCAACATGCCGTCATAAGATTTGGGGAAATGAGCACAAACTCTGAAATGCGATTTCTGTGCTGTGGACACAAATTATGTGAAAATGACGTTCCTCCACTGCAAACTGGATTCTGTGACAAAAACATGAATTGGGCGTTTTCAGCTGCAGGTTGGCTAACGGTTCAGTTTAGGCAACTAAAACAACTTTAGGGAAAGACTTTGAAAATCAAGAAAAACACATCCAAACTCCAAACGACAGCTGGTGACTCAAAGAAAATGAAATGACGTTTGGAGCAAATAATGAAATGAATGAAAACTGAAATGCGTTGTGTTGATTTCACAAAAGCTACACCGATCCTCTGCTGCAGCTGCTGTGAGTCACTTTCTCCTCACAAAACACCAAGAATTTAACTCCAAAATGACAAAGGTGACCAAATTAAACCAATGGTGTTCGATTTTCAAGGATAGCAGGTAACTTTAACCTTTGGTGGACAAAAACCTCTTACAGACTATAGACTATATTTTAGAAATATCAAACAATCAACTTCAGATAAGCATTTTTTTCCCCCCAAAATGGATATATAACATTTTGAAGTAGAACTCTTCAAATCCACAGAATATAAAATACTCACTGGAGCCAGGAACACAGCAAGCCTACAGTAAGAATCCAGAGTTGCTTACAGTGCTATTGATCAGTGTGATTCAGAGGTATTGATCAGACTGGGGGAAGGACAATACACACAGCAGCATCAGAGGTTTAGTACCAGTTCAGCTCATGGTCGTATCTGACTTGGACTTTCGCTGGGAAATGAAAGGTTTTGCTTTCAGATGTGGAATCAGCAGAACAGACTTTTGGAGGAATTGATTGGAAAAAAAGGGCAAAAGAGAGAAGTCACTTATTTCTGGAGAAAAAGGTCAGTCGGTTTCCTCTCGCTGTCTTTGGGAAACAGAAACTATTTTATCACTTCTGTTGATTTGAAAACACGTCTCCAAATGTTTTTTTAGAAACTTTATGTGGAGTTTTGAAATCATACAACGGTTTGGTGGACAAAAATTCAGTTCAAGACAGATTTCTAGGTTTTTAACTGTGATGTAACACCAGATACAGCAGCTTCTGCACTCCTTTCAATGTTTTTCAGTATTTCATATTTGTCTTTAAATGTATTTGTATTTAAATACACTTAAATAGGCTTAAATGCAATCTATTTTTTGCTTATTTTATCTTCTATTTCTATGCTATTTGTCTTTTTCCCCTGAAGAATCTAATTACTGTTGCTGCCACGACCTGTTTTCCCCACCTGGATCATTAAAATTGAATCTAATGTAATCTAATCTAATCTAATGTAATCTAATCTAATGTAATCTAATGTAATCTAATGTGATGTTATCTAAAGTAATCTAATCTAATGTAATCTAATGTAATCCCTGTCACTTGCTACATGGCCCTTGTAATCCAGATGTCAGTACTTGTGTGAAACAGCAGATGTTGATCCGGACGGGAATAAAAATGATCCAAGATGTCAGAGTTCACTCAAACTACAGCGGGTAGTTTCAGCCCGAATTCTGACCGGGGAAACTGGCGGACATCTTCCTTCCAGACGAGATAAAGTTCCTGTGGTCCCGAGGTAAAAATGACCAATCAGCAGACTTCTGGGGGGGGGGGGGGGGGGGGCTTTATTTTGGAAGGGATCTCGTGTAGTTTACTTGCTGAAAGACTGGCTTCGTGTGTTCGGCGTCCCCATCGCACCTTTCCACACCGCCGCTCAGCTTGGCGCCGTGGAAAGCCAATATTGTCGACGAGATTGGACCGAGACTGAGGCGCGCCGGCCCCGAGCGCCGCTCACAACTACAAGGTCTGGAGGGTCTGCAGGGGGGCAACTGCGGGGGGGGGGGAGGGGGGTAATTTACATATTTTCCTGTTCCCAAATAAATTTTAGTTGGTCTCATCTGTTTGTGGAAATATGGACAACACAGATGACAAGGCCGGCTGGAAGATGCCAGCTAATCAGGACCTGAGCTGGTCCGTCTCCCTCAGCTTGGTCTCAGTAGAGTACAGGATAGAGAAGCACAGAATTAGAAGAGAATAGTTAACTCCTCCGCCTCCCTTTCAGTCTATTCTCAATAGACACTATTCAAGTAAGAAATGCAAAAGTGAGCGGACTGGAGACAGAAAACCTTCTACAGAAAGTAAATGGGAATACACCAAGTTTTTCTCCCATTGGTCACCAAAATAGACACTTCAAAATAATCCATGAGTCCCCAGTAGATCATTGGCTGCAGTAACACTTCAATCATTTACATTTACTTCAACCTGATCTCACACAAATACGTGAAATTAACTCAACTTGTTAACGTCAAATTACGTGTTGGTGGCATGTAAAGAGTTAAAACTCAGTTTTCCCAGCAGGAAACGGTTCCATGAAGTAGACACGACTCTAACCAGGCAGTAGAGGCACAGCAGCTCAGTGACAGGCAGGGTGTTGTGGTCGGGTGGAGGATGGGTGGAGGAGTTTGACTTCAGTGTTGGAGACCGGAGTTCAATTCCCAGCTTGTACGAAGGAGATTTTTCTACTGAGAGTCAGATAAAAATTTTTAGCTAAAGTTTTTCTTGTTTAACCGATCAAAGCCTTTCACTAACCTTCACCAAGCTGTTTTAGTTGCCTAAACTTAACCGTTAGCCAACCTTTAGCTGACGATGCCGTGTCCAATTTGTGTTTTTGTCACAGAATCCAGTTTGTGGTGGAGGAACGTCATTTTCACACAACTTGTGTCCACAGAGTAAATCTGCGTTTCAGATTTCGTGCTCATTTCACAACTTTTTATGAGATCCTGTTGGTTTACGTACAACTTGAGTCCGGAACGCGACCGATTCAAAACCTGTAAAGAAGCAGCTGGTTGAAGACGGGATCTGATGCGATGGATTCCTCCTTGAGTTTATACCAGACAGACACGTGACAAGGAGACGCTCAACAGTTCAGTTTTGTTGTTAAAGAGAAACTCCACCCTTGTATGTTCTTACCCTGCTAGATCTCCTCAGTCTGTGATGTGAGTTATTCTGTGATGAAAGTGTTGTACTTTACTTCCTCTGGTGAACCCAGTTTCCCTCAGCCTGCTTCATCATCTACTTCCACAGCAGTTAGTGATTTCCCAGAATGCCTTTCAACAACCCCCAGAGAATGTGCCTGAATTTGTTGCATTCAGCTGTTGGTGATACATGTAGGTGGAGAGAGAGAGTGAGTAAGAGCTGCCCTTTACTCAAACCCCGTCATGTCTCTCTGCTGCAGTGCATTCTGGTCTCTCTCCTGCTCCTGTGGTGGAGAAACTGGTCTCTCTCCTCTTCTACGATGGATTTCTCCCTGTATGATTGTTGAACGTCTCTCGGTGCAAAATGGCGGCTCTAGAAAGAAGCCCTCGCTCTTTGATTCTGAGGGACTGACACCAAAACCTGACGTTTACCGCTGATGTTTTACATCCTGAAACATTTTCTCATATCAAACTCCACTGGAGCTGCTGAATAGCTGTTTTTTTTAAGTGTTTCAGGGTGGATTTTTCCTTTAAATTCCACTTTGAAAACTCGAAACGTGTGAAAGTCATGGCGCTCTTCACACAGTCGCCCGGTGCAGCGTTCAGTCAGCTGGTTTCCAGGCAGCATGCGGTCAAGATTTCCTCCGAGGTTTGACTTCAGGTTCAGACTCAACATGGAGGTAAATGGAAATAAATTACAGTGACATCTCCAGGTTAAGCATACTGCAGGTCTGCAGCCAAAACCTCACCCAGCCGTGTGTGTGTGTGTGTGTGTGTGTGTGTGTCAGAATCCACCTGGCACTGTTAGGAGTCTGGTTGGCGCAACCAGCAACCAACTAGCGACAGGTGTCTCTGTTTAGCACACACACATACACACACAAATACACACACAGACACACACACATACACACACACAACCTTGGAACCCTCCGGCTGCCACGGCAACCTTCCAGCCAGCTGATTGAACCAGGCAGACAGTGAGCCAGGGTTTTAATTAGTGTTTCTGACTTGTGTGTGTGTGTGTGTGTGTGTGTGTGTGTGTGTGTGTGTGTGTGTGTGTGTGTGTGTGTGTGTGTGTCAGCAGCAGTGTTGGAGGTACAGAGTAATGCCTCACAGTAATCACATTACTTTTCCCTGTAACAGAGTAAAGTGAGACATTCCAGCTCCTGATCCGACAGACCGTCGTTAGTTTGTGTTTCATTCTTCAGTCTCTTCTTCAGTGGTGTTTTATCTGTAGATTCCCCTTGTCTCCTGCTGCCTTCAAGTCCCGTCAGAAATATCAGAATCACAGCAGAGCGACATGAACGAGCCACAAAGTGGGAAATACGACTCAGTAGTGTAACTATTTACTTTTCTCCAGGAGTAATAAGTAAAGTATTTCATTACTTTTCAGAAAAGTAACGAGTAATGTGGAAGTTACAACTTTTTTCCAGTAACGACGCCAAACACCGGTAAGATGTGTTTCTCTTATGCTGTGTGTGTGTGTGTGTGTGTGTGTGTGCGTGTGTGTGTGTGTGTGTGTGTGCGTGTGTGTGTGTGTGTTCCCCAGACATCACAGTCTCAGTGTTCCTTGCTTGATGTTCTTCCTCAAAGCTGCTAATTATGATTTAGTGGACACACACTCCTCACTGGCAGCTCTCTACCTGTCTCTCTCTACCTGTCTCTCTCTCTCTCTCTCTCTCTACCTGTCTCTCTCTTCTCTCCCTGTCTCTTTCTCTCTCTCTCTCCCTCTCTACCTGTCTCTCTCTTCTCTACCTGTCTCTCTCTTCTCTCCCTGTCTCTCTCTCTCTCTCTACCTCTCTCTCTCTCTCTCTCTACCTGTCTCTCTCTTCTCTCCCTGTCTCTTTCTCTCTCTCTCTACCTGTCTCTCTCACCTGTCTCTCTCTTCTCTCCCTGTCTCTCTCTCTCTCTACCTCTCTCTCTCTCACCTGTCTCTCTCTTCTCTCCCTGTCTCTCTCTCTCTCTACCTCTCTCTCTCTCTACCTGTCTCTCTTCTCTCCCTGTCTCTCTCTCTCTTTACCTGTCTCTCTCTTCTCTCCATGTCTCTCTCTCTCTCTCTCTACCTGTCTCTCTCTCTCTCTACCTGTCTCTCTCTTCTCTCCCTGTCTCTCTCTCTCTCTAACTACCTGTCTCTCTCTCTCTCTACCTGTCTGTCTCTCTCTCTACCCCTCTCTCTCTCTCTCTCTCTCTACCTGTCTCTCTTCTCTCTCTGTCTCTCTCTACTCTCCCTGTGTGTCTCTCTCTCTCTCTACCTGTCTGTCTCTCTCTCTACCCCTCTCTCTATCTACCTGTCTCTCTTCTCTCCCTGTCTCTCTCTCTCTCTCTCTCTACCTGTCTCTCTCTCTCTACCTGTCTGTCTCTCTCAGTCTCCGTCTCCCTGTTTACCTCCATCTTCTCTTTTTCTTTTCTCTATTTTCTCTCCCTCAATCTCATCTTTCTTTCTCTTTTAGTCACCGTCCATCTCTCCATCTGTTTACCTCCATCTTCTGCTTTTCTTTTCTCTCTTTCCCTCCATCTGTCTTTCTTTGCCACCTTCTCCTCACTTTCTCCATTTTCTACCGTCTTTTCTCCCTCTTTCTCCCTCCATCTCTCTCTCTCTCTCAGTCTGATTATATTTTCTTGCATTAGTCTCTGACCTGGTGAACCTCAGTATAATGATGATCTATTAGAAGGACAACAGATTTGGGGGAGCTGTGATGTTCCTGTAGGGAGACGATGTGTGTGTGATGTTGTGATGTTTTCAGATCGGGACGCTCTGATCACTTCTATCTCACAGCTGATACAGATTCAGAGGACTAAACATTAAATATATATAGAAACACATCTAAAAAAAAAAAAAACCTTTCTCTGCAGAAACGCATTTTCTGTGAGTTGAGAAACAGCTTACCAATGCATTTACCTCTACTACTTTGCATTTTATTATTTTTATCTGTATTTTATTTTTTCTCTGAGTTGTCTTTTTATTTTGGCACCTTGAGATTTGGTTTTTAATAAAAAAAAAAAAAAAACAGTGTTGGAGATGAGGCACTTTTCAGAGCGACCGAAAGGTTAGAAGAGGTTTGAGACTGGAAGGTTGCCGGTTCAAATCTCTATAGGCCGACTGGGAGGAAGTGAATGAATAACATGTTTTCTTCCCTCTGTCAAGATGCCGTTGAGCAAGGCACTTACACCCCAACGGCTCCAGTTTTCCACAGAAGAAGAAAAACACACCAAACAACTAAATGGACCCAGAAATGCAAAGTACATCACCACTAGCTGTTTTTTTTGTTTCAAGGCAGATTTTTCCTTTCATGAGAAGAGGAAAGGGTGAGGAAGGGAGGATAGAAGCAGAGCAGAGGAAAGGAGGCAAGGAAAGGAGAGGAGATGAGAGCAAAGTAGAGAAAGGGAGAGGAGATGAGAAGAAAGGAGAAGACGATGGAAGAGGAAATGGGAGGGGGAGGATGGGAGATGAAGAGAGAAAGAGGAGAGAAGGAAAGGAGACAAGAGGGGCAGGATGGGAGACAAGGAAAGCAGAGAGGTGATGAGAGGAAAGAGAAGGAAAGGAAATAAGATAAAAAGAGGTGAGTAAAGAAGAGAGGATGGAAGGAAAGGACAGAAGAGGGGTACAGGAAAGAGGGAAGGGAGAAGAAAGACAAAGGTGAGGAAATAAGGAGAGGAGATGAGAAGAAAGGAGAAGAAGATGGAAGAGGAAATGGGAGGGGGAGGATGGGAGATGAAGAGAGAAAGAGGAGATAAGAAAGGAGACAAGAAGGGAGGTGAGTAAAGGACAGGAGAGGAGAGAAGGAGGGGAGAGGAAAGAAGAGAGGATAGAGTGGGAGGGGAGGAAAGAGGGAATAAAGGAGACAAGAAGAGAGGTCAGGAATGGAGAGGATAGAAACTGAGGAGAAGAAAGGAGACGAGGAAAATGGGGAGGAAAGAAGGAGAGGAGATGAGAGGGAAATGAGAAAAAAGAGGGAGGGAAGGAAAAGAGACAAGAGGGGGAGGATGGGAGACAAGGAAACAAGAGGAGAGGTGATGAGAGGAAAGAGGAGCGAAGGAAAGGAGAAAAGCAGAGAGGTGAGTAAAGGACAGGATGGAAAGAGAGGATAGGAGGAGAGGATAGAAGGGGAGGAAAGAGGAAAGGAGAAAGAAATGAGACAAGAAGAGAGGTAAGGAAAGGGGAGGAGAGGAGGAGGGGAGGAAAGGAGACGAGAGGGGAGGTTAGGAGACACGGAAAGAAGAGAGGTGATGAAAGGAAAGAAGAAAAGAGAAGAGGTGAGTAAAGAGAGAGGAGGAGGGGAGAGGAAAGAGGGAAGGGAGAAAAAAAGACAAGCAGAGAAGCGAGGAAATAAGGAAAGGAAATAAGATGAGAGGAAAATGAGAGAAAGGGAGGAATGAAGGAATGAGAAGAAAGAGTAGAGGAAAGGAGAAGAGAGGGGGAGGATGGGAGACGAGAAAATAAGAGAAGAGGTGATGAGAGAAAATAAGAGAGAAGGAAAGGAGAGATGAGAAATAGGGAGGGGAGAAGAAAAGTGACAAGGAGAGAGGCGAGGAAACAAGCAGAGGAGATGAGAGGAAAAGGAGAGAAAGGAAGGGAAGATTAATGAAGGAAATGAGAAGAGAGGGAGGAAAAGAGGAAGGAGAAGAGAAATCTCAGCAGAGGTTTAGCTTTCCAGGGCAATTTTCCTCAGATAAAGCTTCCCCTGATATTAGTCTTCCAGAAAAACACTCCCATGGGTTAGAGAGAGAGAGAGAGAGAGAGAGAGAGGGAGAGAGAGAGAGAGAGAGAGAGAGAGAGATTTATGACGGAGGGAAAGCTCACGATAACACAAACACATAAGCCAATTTACCACGGTGATACTGGAGAGGGAATAAAATAACTATTCACTTAAAGGTGAAGGATAGAGACTTACTGAGGAGTGGAGGGGGGAGGGGAAGGAGAGAGGGAAAGGTTAAAGAGGGGGGTGAAGGGGAGGAGAGAAGGAGACAAGGTTGAGGAGAGAGGAGAGGGAACTTGGCAGGGGAAGGAGAGCAGGAGAGGAGATATAAGGGGCTGCGTCCCAAAACTCTTCACTGCTGCTCCTTTCCTTTCCTCCCTCACTACCACTCGTCTCCTCCCACCAAGGAAAGGCCGAGTTACACTTCTGCGTCAAAGTACCGCCGTAGTTATTATTACAATATTATAACATGGGAGTAATAACAGAAGAGGTCACAGTGTTTCCATTCTCTGTTGTGGAACCTCCTCAGCTTGTCTCTCTTTCTTGTCTCTCTTCGGGTGCATCCCAAGTCTCTTAAATTGCATCCACGTTTCCCTCACTTGCGTCTTTTCCTCGCGTCTTAGTCCCTCCCACCGAGGATGCATGGAGAGACGCAAGGAAACCATGCGAGGAGAGAGGAAACGAGGAAATATGTTTTTAGAGAAATGAGACGGCCTTTCCTCTGAAGCGTCATGTGAAGCGACGTCCGTTTCTGTTAACGTCACGGCGTTCAGCTGGAAGTCTCCCGGGACGGCTGCTCTCGTGTATCCTCGCTCAGCTCCTCAGAGATCCCTCCTCGCTCAGCTCCTCAGAGATCCCTCCTCGCTCAGCTCCTCAGAGATCCCTCCTCGCTCAGCTCCTCAGAGATCCCTCCTCGCTCAGCTCCTCAGAGATCCCTCCTCGCTCAGCTCCTCAGAGATCCCTCCTCGCTCAGCTCCTCAGAGATCCCTCCTCGCTCAGCTCCTCAGAGATCCCTCCTCGCTCAGCTCCTCAGAGATCCCTCCTCGCTCCTCGCTCCTCGCTCCTCGCTCCTCGATCCTCGGAGCAGAAATAACAGCTTTGGGACGACCTTCAAAATGGCGGACCAGAACGACTTCCGGTTCAAGCGAGGATCGAGGAGCGAGGAAATATCAAATAAGAGACTTGAGACGTACCCACTATCTGCTCCATGTTGTCTTCACTGTCGGCCCGCAGCAGCCGATACAGGAGGAGGAGACGCCGAGCGGCCAATCACGTGGGTCGCTCTACGCACAGTCACACTTTTGGAGAGGAGCAGAAAGCTACGGCGGCACCGCAAAGAGCTGCGGAGACGCTTTGACGCAGAACTATACATGAGCCTCAAGCTGGAGAGGAAAGGAGGAGAGTGGATGAGCGAACGAGGAGAAGTGAGCAGAAACGGGACAAAACGCTTCCTGTTCCCGCCACCGAAGCTGACGGCCAATCCTGACGGAGCGGCCCGTCACACTCTGCTAACCAGGCCTGTTTAAAGTGCCATAGGCCTGGCTGCTTTCGTTCTAACGTGGAATATCAAATACACATTATACATAACATCTATCATGGCTTGGACAACCTCTTCTTAGATTGACATGTGAGAAACAAAGAAATAAAATGACGCATCCAATCAGCGCCAAAGGTAAAGCAGCTTTAGTGTCTGCAGATAGTTTAAACACATGAATATTTAGCCTCTTCCACCCTGCTGGTCCCACCGGTGGCTCCATCATTACAAATGCATGTTGCATGGCCAAGCTTTGTTCAAACCCACAGAACTCTATTTTAAATTCTAGTCCAGATCCCAAGGTTTCCAAAGATACCAAACATGTCAGGCTGAATTACAGGGAAATGTGTATCAAATCATGCACAAGGTTTTTTTCATTTGATGTAACGGTACAGCCATAAAAAAATGGGTTGGGTTTGAATATTTCACTCAGTATCAGCAGCTGTAGCTTCAATGAAGCGTTGGAACAGGTAGACACAGAATATGGATGAGACACTGTATGACACTGGATGAGACAAATTTGAAGCTACTTAAGGGGAAATTTAAGGGGAAAGTCATGGTGCGAGGGGTTAAAGGATCATATAGTTCACCTTTAACTAGCCAGGTTCAAGTTGCAGGATAGGTTTTGCAGCTTCTGTCTTCTTCCTGGCTGCTTCTTCTCCATTCATGAGTTAAACTATAGTAGTCCTGAAACCAATTAGGTGCACAGCCAGTAATCAATTGGATTCATGATTGGCAACAGCTGGAGTGCTGATTACAGACTTCTCAATCGTCTACTTTCTCCTAATCTCATCTGTCTCTTTGAATTGATTTGGCATCACAACGTCACAGCCGGGCGTGAAACATGAAAATACTTTCTGGAGGAGGAAACTTGTGGGTCCTTGGTTGAGAAGGGAAAGGGGTGAGGAGGGGTTGAGGAGGTAGGACATGAGGAGAGAGGAAAGGAGGAGAGAAGAGAGGTGAGAAAAGAATGACGAGATGGGGAAGAAGGGAGCAGAGTGGGAGATAAATCTGAGGAGGAGAGGAGAGAGAAAAGCAAGTGGTTTGTTGGGAAAGGATTTGGTGGCTTGTTGGCAGCTCTGCAGGAGCAAACACTCCTACCAGGAAGGAAGGAAGGAAGGAAGGAAGGAAGGGGAGAAAAGAGTCTGAATAAATTCAGTTCTGAACCATCATGGAGAAGGTGAGAATTTACATTTTTGTATTTGGTTCGTTTAGATCCACACTGACCAATTACAAGCCAACCAGGGTTTGTAAACAAAAGTCACATGACTCACAAGTAGCTTGTTTATTGGACAGTTTTGGTCACGTCCTCCTGCAGGTTTGAGAGTCAAAACAAATCTGACTCCAGTTCCTGTAACTTTATCTAACATGGTGGACTTGTCTGTCTCTTCTTCTGTGGTGTTCATACCAGGTAAGAACTGAATATAACAGAATATGAGCATCAGTCCAGACTTCATTTTGTTCTGCTAGGCTTTCCAAGCATGAGGAACTGCTGGTTCTCAGATGTCAACATCCGTCTCATTATACCCACAATATTCCCAACCAACTACAGGAAACTGTAGTTAGATTACTTTCTAGTAGCCTCAGTAGACCAGAATGCACTGCAGCCACAACACGTGTTTTGAATACGAGACGCAGCCTGACCACAGACGCCCCAGTTTTCACAAACCAGTTAGCTAACTAGCTATACTTATATACCCAGACAGCAACCTTTGATTGAAAGCAAAGCCCCTTCTCTGGGGGTTGTCGAAAGGCATTCTGGGAAACGTAGGAAATCACTAACTGAAGTAGAAGTAGACGAGGCAGGTTGAAGGAAAGTGGGTTCACCAAAAAAGTAAACTCCAACACTTCATCCCAAAATAACTCCTCAAACGCATCAAACATCAGATTGATGATAGATAGCAGTGGAAGAGGATCTGAGGGGGAATTTTCCTTTAAATCCCAGTCTGTCTACATATGATAGAGAAGTGTGAAGAGAGGGAGTTCGAGCTGAGGACAGCAGCAGTCAGGATGTGTTTCTGTTGTATCTGGTGCAGGAGTCTGGTGTCTGGAGGAAGAGGCTTGTGGGGAGGAAAGGATTCTGTGACATTTCCATCCGACTCGAGCTCGCTCTGCTTTCTGCCGCTGGAGACTTGGTGGTGTACGTGTGAAGGAAGGAGCCGGCGTAGTGTGGAGGATTTTCTGCTGACTGTGCTTCAGGTGGAGGATGGGTATTCTCCGACAATGCTGTGTTGTAAAGGTGGAAGGTTGGAAGAGTCTGGCAGAGGGGATGATGAAGCCTGGAAGATGTTGTTGTGTTTTTCAGCAGCCCATTCAGATTTGGTTTTGTCTCACCTGTGCAAGAAAGTAATTTTTTCTCTTTTTTGTGTATTTTTTTTTTAGCACTGTGCAAACAAATAAATAAAACATATATAAACGAGGTGTAAAAATTGTCTACATGCACTTTGTTCTTAAGTTTCCCAGCTCATTGCGCTGTATATATTCAACGGTGAATGCTAACGACGCTATCAGTGCTAACAAGCCATTTTAGGGGAAGTGAAATTGAACTGTAGAAGTATATTTGACTCAACTTGGTGAATAATAACTTGATAAATAATAACTGACTAAAAAAAAAAAAAAAGAAATCAAAATATAAAGGAGGCTGTTCAGTGAGGGAGAAGTTGGTCTGTGTGATGGAGGGTTCAGCTGCTGGTGAAGGACGTCAGAGCAGTGGATGGATGTTTCCTGTATTCATGTAAAGAATGAGTCATTTTCTGTGGATTTATTTGTCTTCTTTGTGCAAGGCGCAGGTTTACTTTGGAAAGTGGTACGGACAAATCAGGTTGTCCCTCAAAAGTTTTATTAGTCTTTAAACACTTTTACTGCAGTTCTACACAACTTTCGATTCCTATTCAGTACTCTTGGACACAATAAATGCACATGAAAAAGAAGTTATAAGAAGTTTAAATTGTAAAACGTATTTAAAAAAAAACTTAATTCTGTCCTTAAAAAGGCACTCTTACACATTTTCATGCAGACATTTTCAACAGAGCAACAGCAGAATAAACTTCAGCTTCTTAGATCACCAACATTACAAGCAACCAACACTAAGGAGGTCAAAGGTCAGAGCAGGCTTGGGTCAATATTAGATGATATAGGATATTATGATATTTCGTGAATATTGTGATATTATAATATTTTCCAGAGTGTTAATAATGATTATTAACAGCCTAGAAATTTTATGTAATTTAGAAGAAATAAAATAAAATACCAAAAAAAAGAGAGAGAAAAGAATAGCGATGATATCGTATATCGCGATATTGTGGCGGAACAGTATCGCGATATTACATTTTGGATATCGCCCAAGCCTAGGTCAGAGCCACAGCCATCGTTCCCTGATAATATTCCTGTGATGCTAGTCTGGCCGTGAAAGAGTGATGGACTAGGAGGAGAAATGTGGAATAAAAACAATTTACAGGATGATAGCATATTAGAAGAAGAAGAGGAGGAGGAGGAAGATATGAGAGGAAATCAGACTCAGCGAGGACAGGCCGACCGGCAAGAGATGAGTTTCCTGCCTTTGATTAAAAAAGTGACACAAAATGATTTTTCCCCAAAATAAAGCACATTATGGCCGTTACAAGTTAAGAGTCACACCAAGACCTTTGCTTACAAAACACTGATGTTTTTTGAGGATGGACCCATCTGTGTTTCTGACATTTACTGATGAATTTGGGGTAGAAAACTAGAATTATTAATAGATGCACAGCCAATATTATGAGGGAAAGGACACAGGAGATTTCCCCCCATTTATTCGTCTAATAAATTTAAAAATGGAGTCACAAAGTGTTTCACAGACAATGAAACCATAAAACTGAATGAAATGAGAAGATACCAGACATGCAGTAAAAACAGGGTTAAACAGTTAAGACGTTATAGAATAAAATGGTTAAAAAACAATGATGTACGAGCCTGGCTGGAAAAAATCATTTTAAGAATTGATTGTTATGACATTAAAGAGCCATTTAAAGAGATTACTATTACATGTGGCACAAACTGGGAGATAAAAGTCAGATCTGGTGTAGAAATCCAAACTAACAAAATACTATTCATGTTGAATATTTCAACTTCAGTCTCATACTCTTGCATCTAAAAATGTTCATTTTAAATTCTGTGACATTTACGGTTACCATGTTCCTCCAGGAAGTTCTCTCTCTACTGGTTCTACACCGCAGCTCTCCACAGTCTGCAGCAGGTTCTTCTCACTGGTTCTGGATCTTCTGTCAAACCCAGTAAAGCTTCGCTCTGCAGTGACGACAGGTGAGACGGTGAGGGGATCCGAGGCTGGACTTACCCACAAACACAGCACTGGGTTTTAAAGCTCTGTGGTGCAGAATGGAATATTTTTTATGTCATTGCCATGGTGAGTTCAGCAGATAACAATGTGTTGGTCCTGAACGCATTTTGAACTGTGTGGAGTGCAGTCCAGCTGACACTGACCCACTGGAAATTTAGATTCACCGCTTTGGCGAACCAAGTCGTCTTGTCCGGTCTTGATCACATGAACGAATGATTTGTGAATCGCTCCATCACTAGCTGACTATATTTACATGCTACAGACTTATTCCCAATGGCAGGAACTCATATAAACATCTAATAGTTTTAGAATAAACCGACCGACACCAATGCAGTTGAAAATTGCGATCCTGTTGGAAGTGCTGGATGTCAGATCCAGCTGCAGTCATGTAAACCCTATTATTATTACTATATTATTATTTTGCCTATTATTCATCCAGTGGCACACACGTGGGCCAAAAGAAAATAAGGAAAGAACAAGACTCATCCATAATTAAATGAACACAACCAAAAAAACGTAGAGGCTACATTAGGCTGACTAAGATTCAGTCTGTTATTGGTAGTTATTGGTCATAATCAGACCTATTAGCCTTGGGCCTTAATAGCTTTGCAGTGACATCCATGTGCAAAACAAACACCATGTGCAGTGACCTTCAGGCCTCCGGGCTGCAGGAGGTTTTTGTTTTGTTTGTTTTAGAAAAAGACGATGTGATCAGCAGCTGTAAACATGTGAACAGCTGATCGCTGCTCTCAGCCTGTAAACGGTTGGCAGCTGATCACTTTGTTGTCAGTTTAGACAGATAATCCTTTTCAAGCCTGCATGTAAACACAGTCAGTGTAAGGTAAAAGCATTCACCAAACATATGTTAGTGTAAGGAATATGGCATCTTTTTGACAAATAAGTTGTTTGATTAACCAGTTTATTTAGTACAATACAATTATTTAGAAATTAAGCGAATCCAGTTTGTTGACCATACAGTGTGTTGAAGCATTAGTGTGCAGCAAACACTGTTGTTGACTCATCTACAGTCTAATATGAACATAACATCCAGAGAGAAGCATGAGGCCAAACAGTCTGAGTCTCCATGTTAAACCTCCATGTTGAAGTGAGCCAGCATAGTTTAATGAAGTTCAGTTGCCAGGTGATTAAACAGAGGCGAAGTGATAAAAACGCAGTCTGAAATACAATGATGAGGAGGGAGGAAGAGATAAGTGAAAGAAAGAAAGAAAAATTGCAATATGTGCGGCTGAGAAACTATTGCCAAGGGGCTTTTATTCTATGTTTTAGGATTTTTATTGCTTTCAAATTTTATCTGTTTTTATCTATCTTTGTTTTTTCGAGAATTTTATGTATTCTAAGTATTTTATATATTTTGTGTATGGTCTATTGTCTTAAGATTTACAGGCAAATTCCAAAGGCAGTACATTATTGAATCTTGAATCTTATAAAACATTTCATAGAATCAACCAGAGGATGAGCAGAGATGCAACTGGATAACAAAAACTAAACAACAATAAAACCCAACATGGTGGAAAACCGTACGAAAACAACAAAATGGAAGTAAATAAACAAATCCACATTCCCATGTTGGCTCACATGGTGGATCCGGTGCCGTCAGAAACCTCAGGATCTGTCTTTTGATTTGCGGCTGAGCGCTGCCGGCGGAGAACAAAGCCTGGCTAAGCTAACGGCTAACAGGTGCGCAGGGCTTCAGGTTAAACCCGGCTGTGTGAAGCCTGGAGCGTTTTGAAGAAGACGAGGTGTGCAGGTGTTAAGAGGACTTACAGGAGTCAGCAGAAGCCTCGGTGTGCCGGCTCAGGAGAGGGAGGGAGGGAGGGAGGGAGGGAGAGAGAGAGGAGGAGGTAATGGAGGAAAGAGGAGAGGAAGAGGGAGAGGAGGAGAGAAGCAGGGGTCTTACGCTGGGTGAGGAGAGGAAGAGGGAGGAGGAGGAGGAGGAGTGAAGCAGCAGAAGGGATTGTGGGGAGGATTTGTGTGTGTGTGTGTGTGTGTGTGAGAGAGAGAGAGAGAGAGAGAGAGAGAGAGGCTGTCTGATATGGGTTTTTTAAAACCAATACTGATATGTTGCTATTGAAGCTGCCAATAGCCGATATTCTCTGCCGATATTCAACATCTTCAAATTCAAATAATTAAAATTCAAGCATTCAGTGTTTCCACCAAAACACTGAAACATGTTATTCCTGTCAGGGTGGAAAAGCCTCTGAAGCATTTAGACACTAAAACTCTCCATTGAAATCCAAACTAATGACACTATTTTATTCAACGGTAGGAAAACTGGTGGCTATCTGTGAGATCCTTCTTTTTTTTATTTTCCTTCCATCTGTATTGCTAAGCTGTCATTGCTGTGGTGTCTCCATCTTTGTCCCTCAGCCTCACTGTGGTGTTTCTGCTGCTCCTCCCACAGATCACCTGTCAATCAAACAGTGTGGGCGGAGCTTAGGTTTTCTGTCGCTGCAGTTTGAGTTTCTCTTCTCTCTGTCTGTTCAGTCATGGTGGCTATCGCTGCTCATGCTAACTACCCAGTTCTTCTTCTTCTGTTGATTCCAAACAAACCGGAAACGTAAAACGCATCACTTCCTGTGCGGCAGAGGATTTTTCCCAGGAAACAGCGACCAGACACCGGCTGTTTAGAACGGACAGTGAAGAAGATTTATGAACTGGATATAGGTTGGATCACTGTTGAGTTAGAGAGAGAGAGAGAGAGAGAGAGAGAGAGAGAGAGAGGAGCAGGACAGATTATTTAGATGGAAGGATTATTACTTTAAACAAATAAAAAAAAATGTGCAAAGAAGATAAAATGTCAGGTTTTCTGTAGCTGAGGTCGAAGGAACGAATATCGGCCTCATCTTTCAACAAACTGATATATCGGTCCAACCCTAGTAGAGAGAGAGAGACAGTGTGTGTGTGTGTGTGTGTGTGTTGGTATGCATGTGTGTGTGTTGCTGTATGTTGGCTGGCCTTATTGTAGCAGATTCTACAGAGACCTTGGAGGAAAGGTGTGTGTGTGTGTGGGTGTACACACACATCTGCTGGCAATCCTGCAGCACATTAAAGTTCAATTCTATAGAGACTATAGGAGAAAGGTAGGTATGTGTGTGTGTGTGTGTGTGTGTGTGTGTGTATTAGTTGTTCTGTAGAGCAGTAAAGCTCCATTGTAAAGAGACTATATAAGAGCTGTTGTTGAATGAGCCATGACAATAGATGATGAACAGATTCAACATCAGATCCTGCTTTAAGACAACAAAAGCATCCTGGGTCCGTCCTCATTTTGCATTTCTATTCTTGGTTTACACAAACATTTGTATTTAAAAATAAAACTAGATCCAGTCTCCCAAACGGGAACTATCTCTCCGAAATAGTATCCCTCCGCTATGTTGTCTTCTATCAATAAATGTTATTTGGCAAAAGTATATTCTAAAACATTGGACCCACAGTCAGCTGAAAATCACAGCAGCAGGATCTGGAATACTGCTTTAAGTCCTGGTCTGTGCATGTTGAACCTGACAGGTTTTAAAATGAAATGAAGTTTCACAAAAAGTTTTCTGCCGTACAAAGAAGACAGAGAAAGAGGATCAGGGACAAACGGGGGCATGGTGGTGGTGGGACAGTTTTTTGGAAATTTTAACAGTATTCAGTATGATATTTAGAGGGGGTGATTACAACAGCAACAACTTATTATTTGATTGGTTACTGTAAAATTAGTGAAATAGTAATTTGAAATTAGAATTATTGCAATAAGAACTGAAGCGCTCCCTGCAAACCGAGAGGTACATGACAAATTGAAATGAAATTGACAAAATGTTGACCGATCCACATGATGGCAAAAATTAAAATAAGACCCAGGTTGAAAATAACTAGAATTCTCCGTTAACCATCAGAGAGAGCAGGACCGCCTCGGTGATGCACCATGTAATCAGACGGTGTGTTGTACAGTCATTAAATTCTCAAGTAAAGTGCTTAAGAGTCTCCATAACGATAAGTCACATTTATCTTAATTAACCTTGAGATCGGAGCGTCGTGTTGAGCAAGCAGCGGGAACAATTAGCTCGAACGGACGAGGCAATTAAATTCAATTACGTCTCTCGTGTGAGACGTACAGTTCTGTTCTCTCTCTGTCACATTCTGAAACTTTCTGTCTTTCCCTCTGAGCCTTGCTCTATTTCTATCTTTTTTTTCCTTTTTTCTTTGAGTCTTTCTTTACTTCTCTTTTGTTCCTTTGTTTTTGTTTCCTTCCTTGATTCCACCAAAGCTTTCCAATGAAATCAGCTCATTCTTTATTCTGTGGTCCGTCTAAATTTAAATATCGTAATCATCGAGCTCGTTCTTTGATCCAACAGGTACGAAGTCCAGCCGAGTCCCATCAGAAGGACTGAAGTCTTCGAACCGATGTGCTTCAAACACGACAATAACTTCATTCAGACAGAAACAGACCTTACAGGATTTATGGGTAGTGAAGTCCTCAAAATTCAAACCGTTACCTCTTGCTGCAATTAGGAGCTGCCAACGTGTGAAGACGCCCAGTTGCAGCTTTAACATAAAGGATCTTTTTCAGCAATGCAGTTAAGGCAGTAACACCTGAAAGGATGCTTTTTTAAAAAAATCATGATTATGGATACAGCAGTGATGCAGAAGGTGCAAAGTGCAGCCATCCTCAAGTGTATTATGGCTTTTACATCGCAATTACTAACGAGTGCATACTGTGTGGAAGGCTTCATCCAAAGTAGTGCACATACATAAGAATAAAAAGACAGTAGGAAGCAAGAACATCGCTAACTAGCTCCCAGGTTGCCGCAGGAGTTGCTGTAGCCACCAACAAAGCATGACTAGCTGCGCTTTAAGGGAATCATCAGCTCAGTTGGGACGCGTCGTTGACCAATCAGATTGCCTGGCCGCATCTACCCGTTGTATCAAATCCAATAAATTCAAGCCAGTACTTGTTAGACCGGAGGCGTTCGGCCTCCCATGGCCCGGATTAACATCTGCATATCATTATAACATGACAGCTGACTGACAACACCATCAGACTGACGGGCTCTCTGGAGGAACTCTCTGCCTGTTGTTGTGATATTCTTGTATGTATTATATCCCTTCCATCAGTCTCTCTTTCTCTACCTCTGTTTCTCTCTTTCTCATTTTCTCTCTCTCTCTCTTTTGTTGCCCGTAAATCAACTGTCCATGTTTCATTTCATGAGCATATTATGAAAAATCTTTTTGTTTTGTGAGTGTATTTATTTTTTTGTACAATTCTTTATTGTGGCAAATTATGTTTTCTCCAACATACCTCATAAAGAAACAGGAAACAATGGAGAGAATGGATGACAAACAGCAAAGGATACTGGTTTTGATAGAGGGAGAGAGAGAGAGAGAGAGAGAGGAATTGATTGATAGATCAGACCTTAACATGATCTAAAATGTCTGACTGAATTGAGGAATATTATAATTTCCCTATTATTTAATTCACCAGAAATTATTCCAATTAGAGAATGTATAAAAATGGCTCTTCTGATCAGTTTCACCCTCAACACTATTATCTCCCCACCTGCAGTACAGTAGGCCATAGACAGTTATACAAAACCTTATCAGATGGGGTCCGTGGCTTGGGTCTGAAAATGTTTGAGAACCTCTGGTCTCCAGGTTAGAGGAGCAGGCTTGTGACCAGAAGACCGCCAGTTCGAATCTCCTGACCGTCTGGGAAAACAGGAGTGGGGAAAGTGAAGGAGTAACACTCTCCCCTCCCTCACCTCCAATAAATAATTAACTGTATTTATAGTTGTGATAAATAAATGAACTGAGTACACAGAAAAAACAAGAATAGATTAAAAATGAAACCAGATATTAAAAATGAAACCAGATATTAAATAATGATAAAATAAAGTAATATAAGAATATGAGGAGACAGACGGGTTTACAAACCGGGGTAAAAAATAACGTAAAAGACAAATGAAACCAGACATGAGGATAAAATAGAGTAAAATCTAAGGAAACAGGACATAAAAGGACATAAAGAACATTATAAGAATGCTTTCCTGTTCAAGTGTGTCTTGAGAAGTGATTTAAAAGATGCTGCTGATCTGGCGCAGATGGTAGTTTTGCTTATTGAAACGTCTTCTCAGGGCAGAAACTGTTATGATTGGTTCACTCAGGTGACCAATCAAAGAAGAGAGGAGGCGGGCCAACCGTGATGGGCAGAGCTGCATTGTCAAAGACAGAAGTAAGTTAGCTAACACAAATGTTTTTTATTTGTAGGTATTTCATTCACAATTTATTAACTTTCCTGTTAAATAGAAAGAGACAAAGTGCTCAGGTGTGACAGTTTGCTGACTATGTGAACAAGTTAGCTGTTAGCTAGTAGTTACTAACGTTAGCTGATATGGTCACAGCCACAGAGATCAGTTAGACAGACAGCTACATATTCTTTAGTCACGGCTTGTGTGCTAGCTAACGTTAGCTAGCTACATAGCATAGTCAGTTTTATTTACCTTGTTTTAGGCAGAAATAAACACCGTCTTGTCCTATCTGCCCTGAGCACAGTAGGCTATAAGACTCATACTTGTTCAAAAACAAGGTAAATACTAACTATGCTATATAGCCAGCTAATGTTAGCTAGCACACAAGCCGTGACTAAAGAATATGTAGCTGTCTGTCTAACTGATCTCTGTGGCTGTGACCATACCAGCTAACGTTAGTAACTACTAGCTAACAGCTAACTTGTTCACATAGTCAGCAAACTGTTACACTGAGCACTTGTCTCTTTCTGTTTAACAGGAAAGTTAATCAATTTTGAATGAATACCTACAAATAAAAAACATTTGTGTTAGCTAACTTACCTCTGTCTTTGACAATGCAGCTCTGCCCGTGATGGTCCCGCTTGATGTTTGTTCTTTTTTGATTGGTCAACTGATTGAAGCAATCATAACAGTTTCTGCCCTGAGAAGATGTTTCAATAAGCAAAACTCCCATCTGCGAGTAGAAGAGCTCACGCTAGCCAGATCGGCTAGCGTGAGCTCTTCTACTGTCTCCTACTCTTCCTGCTGAGGTTCCCTTGAGCAAGGCACTGAACCCCCAGATGGTCCAGTGGAGCTGCTCAGCATCACTCTGGTCGTACTGTGCAGCAACGTCGCTCAGTCGATTTTCCCCGCATAGTTTAAAATAACAATGTTTAGAAAGAGAGTTAGCTATCCAGAGACGGTGTGATGGTTATTGTATCTCAACTGGCTCCCCTGGGTCTTTATACTCTGCTGCCTTTTCAACATATTCTCTGTGAAGTAGAATAGGTAACTACTGTGTCTGCTTTCGGTCTCAATAAAGAATAAATACCAAGGGGAGGGCAGTGGCCGTTCTGCCGATTTTCAACGAGCTTTGTATCATTACAATGTCGGTAGTATATGCAAATGAACAATGTTTACCTTCCCTCCATGTTGCCTGCACCGAGAGCTCCCCGTTCATTTGCCGGCAGAAACGAGTTTTGCCGGCTCGTATGGCTCTCGATCCGACTGTCCGTGGATGCGGGCATATAAAAATGAGTAATAACAGCCATGCGAGCCGGCACAGCTTCAAAATTTGTTGTTCTTCCAAGAGCCAATGACGTCACTGGTTTGTGGAGGTACAACAGATTTTGAAGCTGCGCCCCAGAGAACATTAAAAAAAACCTGTTGTTGTTTTTCACACTATATCCTGATTTCGGATAGATAGAGATATGGTTGAAAATCGGCAAATTGTTCCTTTAATACAAACAGAGGTGTAAAGGCTTGCGTTAGCTCTCCTGTGGCGTGAATTAATATCTGCATATGATTATGGCGAGCATGACAGCTAGTTGACAATCCCGTCAGTGTGACAGGCTCTCCCAGCGCTCCGCTTCACCTTTCTAGCTGTCAAATCAGCCCAGACGCCCCATGGGAGTCACTGGGCTGCACAGCAGCTACAGCTGGTTAAGACCAGTTCAAAAGCCATCAAACACCAAAGGAAATCTGTAGTCCATTACAGATTACTGATTACCTGCTTCAGACTGGAATCAGTGACATGATTCACTGTATTACTCAAAGTCAGGAAAGGCCACAGTGTGCTTGCTGTGGAAATTTCAGCAGGTTCACAGGGACAAAAGGACTAGTTTGTGGAATAAATGAATCAGTGCACTGGCTTCAGACTCGGGCTTGCTGGCAGAACTAGTTGAATTCTCCACACAGCAGCCTCCAGTGAGACCAACTGCTACTGGTGTAAAGTATCACAAGTGGTTGTTGCCTTGTGGGAAAGCGTCTTCATTTCTTTTTCCGGTTCACTGCCTTTGTTTCCATCTCCAGGCTGACATCGCAGAGTCAGATCTTCAAAATGAAGAGTTTATAGCTTGCTGAGGAAATCTGTACCTTCATGACTCTCTACTCTCTCAAACTCTTTCACCACAGCCAGTGTTGTTTTTATCTCCGTCAATGGAGTTGAACAGTGGGTTTGTTTTTGCCCTGTTTTATCTGTTTGTCTGTTTGTTTGTCTGTTAGCAGGATTTCTCAAAAAGTTTTAAAATGGATTTGCACAAAATGTTTTGCAAAGACTGGTCATGGGGGCAAGGAAGAACTGATTAACTTGTCATAACAATTGGCCAAAGAGGGGCGTGGCTTCTCACAAAAAAGGCAAACCCTCCATTATTGGCCAAATCAAACAACATGGAGGCACTGGAGAGCTCAGAACCAACCAGCTAATTTTTCCAAACCTTGCTCCAGTGGTAGAAGAGCTGCACTGATGGAAACTGAACAGATAGAGGTCACGGTGGTGTTGAGATACTCAGATGAAATGATCCAAAGTGTGCAGAATGTGAACAGGCAGATCTCATGTCACATTCAGGTCCAGTCAGGAAAATGGGAAACAAGTTGGTGATGTGGCGTGGAAGAAATTATTAACTTTTGTTTGAAAATCCGATATGTGGAACCGGCATATCTTGACAGTTGCATAGTGTTGGTGGAGGTATTGAGGTCATTTTCAGTTTCCATAGCGGTTCCCTCTTTAATCTTGATGCTCCCACTGGCACGGAGTGTAAATACACAAACAAGGATCTCCAGTGAGTATATATACATTTGTATAGGGCAATGTGTTCAATTGTGTTTCTATTTCAGGGAAATTTGACTTAATTATATGTAATCTATCTACAGTATCTATCTGTAATTCCTCCAACCATTCACCCAGCGCTCCATCAACCATCCTTCCATCTATCCACTCAACCAGCCACTTAGCCATCCATCACTCATCTATCTATCCATCGCCTTTTTTCTTTTTTCATCCACTCATTTCAAATTCTTCCATCTACCATCCATCCATCCATCCGTCCATCACACTGACAGTCTCTGGAGTGGCAGTGTGTTTATCTTCACCTTTCTAACTGTCTAATTATCCATGCAGTCCAGGCCCACAGCACCAGGGCTGCTTGTTAGCAAGACAGCCATAGAATCATATTACATGGAAAAGGCCCTTCCTGGTGTAGCATCAAGGTTTATAGCGGTCTATGTAGATATCAAGGTGGAATCATCTCAGTTCAGTTCATTACAGTTTAATTCAGAAGCTTCATTCATTCGTGCCCAGCATGGTAAACTTGGTTTACAGAAAATTTTCCACAAAATTATGAGTAAAAGCACAATAAAAATGCATATTAGAAACATAATAACCTCAATAAAGAGACATAATAAATTGCCACAAAATATACCATACAGACTAAAGCCAGTTCATAAGACCAGACAGG
>NC_136001.1:34187273-34189773 GCF_048128805.1 Centroberyx gerrardi
CAGTCCATCTGAAACTGTCAGGAAGCTCCTCTGTTCTTACTTTGGCGAGAAGATCGTTCTCTCCAAGACAACGTGGGAAGAACTTTCTCCACCAGGACACAAGTACCGGCTTCTTGGATTTGATAATCAGTAATGAACAGGGTTTTGAAGCAGCAGTGACCTCTGACCTGTTTTTAGGCAAAGGACTCACGGAGGTGACACTGCAAACTGAACAGGTATCTTAACAACAGATGGAAAGAGAAAGGAAATATCCTACTCCAGTAGAATCCAGAAGTATTTTACAAAAATTAGTGGTGTAAAAATTTACTGAAGTACAAGCAAAAAGTAGGCTAGCTAATTTAAAATGTTCTCAGAGTAAAAGTCACAGAGTTAAAATCATTAAATCATGAAACCCCTCCACCTCTCTCTCTCTCTATCTCTATCTATCTCTCTCTCTCTCTCTCTCTCTCTCTCTGGAGGCGACGAACCAATGAGAGCTGTTCTGTTTTCTGTTGGTTCAATCGAGCAAGTAGACACACACACACACACACACACATTTACTGACTTATCTGTCTGTTGTTCTTTCTGACTGTCTGACCGTCTGACCTTGTGGCCCTTTTACTAGGGGTGAATTAATAATAGAGAGCTGTTTCTTCATGGTTTACTAAAACATACACACACACACACACACACACACACACACACCTGGGACTGTTGTGAAAATGCAGTGTGTGAGTGTCTTCAGTGGTGAAGAGTGAGTAAGTGCTGAGAACATAGACAACAAAATCAACACTTCAGCACACACCATGTTGAGTGATAGCAGCTCCATGGTAACAGTGACAAGGATGATTTTGGTGTCTCTGTTCTCTTCACTTCAAGGCTAAGCTTGTTGATAAAACTGTATATTCCTTTAACTAGTAACTTCAATAATTACTCCAGTTTAGTTTTGAGGTATTTTACTTTAAAGCTCCATATTCTCCACTCTCCAGTGTTTTATTTTGTGTCTTGAGGTCCATTCAAAGCTGTGTGTGTGGTGTCATGAACCAAAAACACTCTCAATCCATTTCTCCACGTTCATTTTCCAGCATCTCTCTGAGCCTTACCAAGAACAAGCCGTTTCTGTCGCCGTGTCTTTAAGGCTCATTAATATTAACGACCCCTCTGTTCCGATTGGCTAACCGTTTCAAGAGTGAAACGTGAGACGCCGCGGCCCGGCGGCTACAGGTAGGGAAAACTCTCCGGTAATAAACGATGACGACCGCTCGACCGCTTTGAAAAAAACACTTTGTTAGTCTGTTATTTCTTACAGAAATGATAATGAGCGAACCTTTGTGACGCCACAAAGTTACGGAAGTCCAAACGGCTCGTTTAGAGGCTCGCTTTTCTAATATGGATTGTGTGGATTTAGTTTTGATGCTTTCACCATGTTTAGATACACATCCAACTCCTTTATCATCACAGAGGAGAGGGAGTCCTGCTTTACACCAGATGGACCTTTAAAGGGAGAATTTCATACTTGTATTAAATTAGGTTTAAAGTACAAATTGTTCTACATACACTGCAGTAACATTGAAGCCTGTAAAAGAGCAGCCTGTGTGTGTATGTGTGTGTGTTTGAGTGAGTGTTTGAGTGTGTGTGTGTGTGTGTGTTTGAGTGTGTGTGTGTATGTATGTAAAGGAACTCTGTTAACCTTAACAATTGGAAATGTCCCCAGATGTGTTTACATCCACAGTACTGTGGCTCTGCAGTAATTGAACTGCCAAGAAGAAGCACACACACACACACACACACACACACACACATATACACACACACACACACACAGACACATTGATGAAGGAGAGTGGGGTGGTAATAGATCTCACGCATACACATGCAAGGACTCCATTACACTGTCCTCTTGCAATTAGAGTCAAGGAGATGGAGCACACACACACACACACACACACTCACACACACACTCACACACACACACTCTAAAAGCACCATATGCAGGAAAAAAACACAAATACAAATACAGAAATGCCATTATGCCATGTACACACACACACACACACACACACACACACACACACAGTGATCAGTCTATTTGTCAGTTAGTTAACCTCATCAGCTATGCTGAGAGCAACTCTCCATGGTCCCTTCTCAATCAACAAGTATTGATCCGAGTGTGTGTGTGTGTGTGTGTGTGTGTGTGTGTGTGTATACATGGCATTTTTGTAGTCGTATTTGTGTGTTTTTTCCAGTGTACAATGCTTATAGAATGTGTGTGTGTGTGTGTGTGTGTGTGTGTGTGTGATCGTCTCCACATCTGCTGTTTAAACGTCTTTTCAGCCCAAATCACACAGTGAGTGTGAAGCAGCAGAGCGTCTGCTGGGAAATCTTCTACAGGAAGTAACAGAATGAAAGTTAAAGATGCAGAATTAAGCTTCTCACTGCTCCACAGCACAAACAGAATATAACAGACCATAATACTCTGTATCTGCAGGGCTGACAGGAGCGTTGATCAATACCAAAGATG
>NC_136001.1:34194773-34242273 GCF_048128805.1 Centroberyx gerrardi
AGACAGTTTGACTCTCCAAACATGCAAGATTCCAAATGTACTTTTTATTTATTCAGAGATTAGGAAACTTTTGATTTCTGATTAGAAGCTGAACGGCAATCTGACCGGATTTGTTTACGTTTCCATGGTTATAGTTCTGCTACAGTGTAGCATGGATGCTAGCTACAGATGTTTCCATGGTTATGCTACAGTGTAGCATGGATGCTAGCTACAGACGTTTCCATGGTTACAGTTCTGCTACAGCGTAGCATGGATAATAGCTTTGACTTCAGCTTGTAACAACATCATTCAGTATTTCATGTCAGATGACTGAGCCTCTAACCAGCAGTTCAAGGTTATGTGCTCACTGATGAGTGGCCTTCATGTGAAGCAGCAGTCTGTCATTCAGAAATAATACAATACAATACAATACAAACAATACAGAATGCCTTCATCAGCCAATCAGAGTTGAGTATTCACATAATAAATGGTTTTAATGAGGCATGTATGCTCTTGTATGCTTGTGTGGTTCGATCTCCAGACAACTGACAACTGACATCCCGATGGCACCAGGCCAAACCGTTACACACACACACATGCACACACACACACATATACACATGCACATATATACACACACGTACACACATACTTACAGACACAAAGACACACACACCTGCGCTGTGATAAGGCTGAAACGCAGCGTTGTTCCAAATGAAGCTAGTCTGTTTTTTTAAAAAGCAGAATGTGAATCTCCCTCTGAGAGCCTGGAGTCGTGAAATAAGAGTGAATGTGGAGCTTGAACAATAGACGGAGTGTGTGAGCGTGAAATCTGAGTTTTAACACACCTCACTTCTGAATAATTTAAAGAAGAATTTGAAGAATTTAAAATATCACACAGACACAAATAAACGAATAGAGATTAAATAGAGTAGAATTAACTGAGTGAGAGAAAGAGGATGCTACTGTATTCACAAACACTATCATTGTCTTGTGTGTGTGTGTGTGTGTGTGTGTGTGTGTGTGTGTGTGTGTGTGTGTTTGTATGTGTGTATGTCTGTCTCTATCTGTGTGTGTGAAGGTACTTCGGTGTGTGCCTATTTCTATCTGTGTCTATGTGCATGTGTGTATATCAAGATTCAAGATTCAAGAGATGTATTTGTCACATGCATGATTGTACATGTACAACAGCAGTAAAATGTGGTTGCAACAACTCTGACAACTGTGCAAATAGCAAACGTAGTAACAGGATATCAATAATAATATATAATAATATAAAGCTATATACAAGGAAAAATGACAAGTATCATAAAAGCTATATGTACATAATAACATAGGATAGAAATAAAAAAATATAAAGAAAAAAGAAAAAAGCAAGGAATAGATAAAAAAGTAGAAAGGTGGCCAGTTATAAACAATTTACAATTTACAATTATCAGTGTGTAAACAGTGTGTAAGGTGCTGAGCTGCAAAAGGATGCAGAGTGCAAACAAGTACAGGATGTGTGTTGTGTGTTTTCAGTACATATGGACCGTACGGCCTGAGGGAAGAAGCTCCTTCTCAGCCTCTCAGTCCTGGCCCTGATGGAGCGGAGACGCTTGCCAGAGGGCAGACACTGAAACAGTTTGTGGTTGGGATGGTGAATGTCCTTAATGATCCGGTTTGCCCTGGACCTGCACCGCCTGGTGTAAATGTCCTGGAGGCAGGGCAGCGCTGTCCCGGTGATACGTCCGGTGCATCGGATCACCCTGTGAAGAGCTGCAGTTGCCGTCCCGGGCAGTGATGCTCCCAGAGAGCGCAGACCCTACTGTGGTGTGTAGAAGGATTTCTGCAGCGCTGTGGAGATCTTGAACTTCCTCAGCCGCCTGAGGTGATACAAGCGCTGCCTTGCCTTCTTCACCAGGGTGGAAATGTGTGTGGACCATGTCAGGTCCTCAGAGATGTGAACTCCAAGGTAGCTGTAGCTGCTCACTTTCTCTACCGGGGTCCCGTTGATCATAAGTGGTGTGTAGTGGATCCTCTGCTTCTCCCTCCTGAAGTCCACCACCATCTCCTTGGTCTTGGAGACATTCAGGTCCAAGTTGTTGTCTTTACACCATGATGACAGCACCTCCACCTCATCCAGATAGGCTGTCTCGTTGTTATTGGAGATCAGGCCTACCACCACTGTGTCATCTGCGAATTTCACAATCATGTTGGAGTTGTGTGTGGCTATGCAATCATAGGTGTAAAGGGAGTAGAGCAGTGGACTCAGGACGCAGCCTTGGGGGGCACCGGTGTCGAGGGTTCGGGAACTGGAGGTGCAGTTGAAGGGAACTATAGTGTTGAACGCCGATCTGTAATCAATGAACAGCAAGCACGCAAAGTTCCCCTTTCCGATGTCCAGGTGGGAGAGGGTGGAGTGGAGGACGTGGCAGATGGCGTCATCAGTACTCCTATTGGGGCGATAGGCGAACTGAAGGGGGTCTAATGAGCCGGGAGGAGATGAGCAGATGAAGTCTTTAATGAGTCTCTCAAAGCACTTCATCACCACAGAGGTCAGTGCTACAGGGCGATAGTCATTTAAGCAGGCCGGGTTGGTCTTCTTGGGAACAGGGATAACGGTGGACATTTTGAAGCATGTGGGGACGACAGAATGGGCCAGGGACAAGGTTGAAAATAGAGGTAAACACTAGGGATGCCACCTGGGCCGGCTGCCTTCCTGCTGTTCACTCGTCTCAGAGCTCTCCTCACGTCGTGCTCTGAGACGGAGAGTGGGCGGTCCTCGCCGGTCAGGTCGCACCGTGTCTAGCGCTAGACACGGTGCCAGCATTGCTATCAGTGTTAGCGCTCGTGCTACTGACCTCGAAGCGTGCTACTGACCTCGAAGCGTGCATAGAAGGTATTTAAGTCTTCCACCAGAGAGGAGTCCACGTCAGCCGAGGTGTGCGTTCGTCCTCTATAATCCGTCATCGTCCGAAGTCCTTGCCACGCGTCTGCTGTCACGGTCGCACAATTGAGCCTCCACTTTGTCCCTGTACCGCCTCTTAGCCGCTTTCACCACTTTTCTGAGCTTGTAGGACGCCGCTTTGTACAGTGACATATCTCCAGTACCGAGCCCTTCGTTGTAGGCAGCAGTGCGTGCTTTCAGAACCTCGCAGGTTGTTTTATCAACCCACGGTTTCTGGCTAGGAAAGACCTTAACAGTCACCGTGGGAATGATATCGTCTGTCAGCTTGGATATGAAGCACGTCACCACTTCCGTAAACTCGTTGATATCAGCAGAGCTCACCCAGAACATGTCCCAGTCCACGTCACTCAGCGCGTCCTGTAATGTGGCCTCTGATTGGGCAGACCAGCGTCTGACCTCTTTCGTTACCGGAGCTTCCTGCCTTAGCCTTTGTTTATATCTCAGGATGAGGAAGATGGCGGCGTGATCAGCTTTACCAAAAGCCAGGAGAGAGGTGGCTTTGTAACCGTTCTTGAACGGGGTGTAACAGCGATCCAATGTGTTTCCACCCCTGGTAGGACATGTGACGTGTTGGAAAAAGTTCGGCATAACCCGTTTGAGGTTTGCTTTATTAAAGTCACCAGCCACGATGAGGGCTGTGTCCGGGTGTTTGGCATGGTGTTTGTTGATGTTATCATGTAACGTGGTCAGAGCAGCGTCCGTGTCCGCCTGCGGTGGAATATAAACGGCAACGGTGATGACCGAAGAGAACTCCCGGGGCAGGTAGGAAGGGCGACAGAGGAACGCTAGGTGTTCGAGAGCAGGAGCGCGACAGAACAGAAACATTCCTTGAATCACACCATTTGTTGTTAGTCATGAAACACACTCCACCGCCTTTAGATTTGCCGGATTCCTCCGTCCTGTCCATGCGAAACACGGAGAATGTTTCGGCCGGTTGAACGGCATAATCCGGCACCGCGGGGGAGAGCCGTGTCTCCGTGAAACAAAGGATGTTGCAGTCCCGTATGTCCCTTTGGAAGCGGACCCGGGCCCTGATGTCGTCCAGCTTGTTATCCATGGATTTGTAAGCAGGATACTGGGTAGGGGTGGACGGTGTGCTCCCGCTCGCAGTCTGTTTCGGACCCCGGCACGTTTCCCCCGGTGTTTCTGCTTCCTGCTTCTCCTCAGAGGCTCGTTTCCATCGTTAGGATCCGCGTCCCGGAGGATCTCTTTTGAACCAAGTGGAGCTCTCATGTAGAACTTCAGAAAAAAGGTATGTAGTTCTCGTTGCGATGTTCAGAAGTGTGCTGAGGTCGTAGGTTATTAGTGCAGACGACGGGGAGGTGAAAGAGCACAAAAACTACATAAATAAACAGAAAGCACAGTGTGTGTGTGTGTGTGTGTGTGTGTGTGTTTCCCACCAGAGACCTCTAGACAGAAAATAAATGGTGAGTAAATGTATTTAGCTCCTCTGGTCTGACTCCGCACTGTCAGCTCAACATCAATCACCTCCTCACACACACACACATACACACACACACACACACACACACACACACACACACACACACACACACACACACACACATACAGGCAGCGTTGGTATTTAATCACAGCCTCTTGGCCTCTTTGGTCCTGAAATGTCTAAGCAGACTAACAGATGATCTGCCCCCCCCCCCCCCCCCCCCCCCAACACACACACACACACACACACATAAACCAAGAAACTCACACACAAACACATCCATGAACATAAAAGCACACTTCCCCCCTCCCTCTCTCTCTCTCTCTCTCACACACACACACACATACACACACAGATATAGGCACACACAAGCACTTCCCTCTCTCTCTCTCTCTCTCTCTCTCTCTCTCTCACACACACACACACACACAAGGTGAGGACAGGCCATCCATCAGTGTTGTTTCACTGCAGTTCTCTGACTGCTGCTTTATGAGAAATAATACCTTCAACCTTTAACCCTCTACCTGTCAACACACAGAGAGAGAGAGAGAGAGAGAGAGAGAGAGGGAGAGAGGAACATGGCTGATATCATCTACACTATAAAGAAAGAGAGAACGAAGAGAGGACAAATGAGAAAAGAAGAGAGATAAGAGAAGATGAAGCTGGGGAAAACACTTTTAAAGGTCGGCGGCGCTCACACGCCTGCATCAGAGTGGTAACCATGGCAATTTAACGCCACGGCAACGCACCGGCAAATCTCCCGCAATTTCTACCCAATTTCTCTTTCATATGCAAATCTTCACTCTCATTTCAGCCTCTGCCTCTCTCTCTCTCTCTCTCTCTCTCTCCACAGCTTCTTTTCTGACTCTCTCTTTCTATTTTTCTCTCCCTGATTTGAAACAGAATAAATTCCCCCGACATTCTCTCTTTTTTCTCCCTCTTCCCTCCTCCTGCTAAGCATGAAAAGTTATTGACAAATATTTTCTCGCAGCAATCTCATTTGTCTCTTTCCTTCGGGCTGGAAAACATTCGGCGAATCTGTTGCAGAATGTAGATGAATCCCAGAGGACAGAAGACCTGCGTCTGACCCACAACAGCTGCTGTGAATCCCTCTCTCCCTCCTTCAGCAGCCCTTGAGCAAGGCACTTAAATCTCTGTGTGACTCTGGTAGTGTCTTGTATCTTCCATGATAAAACCCCCAAAATCAGTGATTCTGTGATCTGTTGCTCCGGTAGAGCAGACTGGAGAATTGTGTTTTTTTTTTCTCTCTCCATTCACTGCCATTGTCTGGAGGAACAGTCTGAAAATCACTTCTAGCACATAAATTGGCGAAAAAAAATCGATTTTTGTCCTGTCTCCACATTTTTTCATATATTTATAATTATTAGTAAACATATTATTTTCCTCCGACCAGATTTCGGTGTTCCACTTGTTCAAACTGAAAGGTTTAATAAACATAAAGAAAGAGATTCATTTAAAAACAAAAAAGCAGCATGACTAGTTTTTAATATATTGTCAGAATCTGCTTTGTCGGCGTTCCTTTATGTGCTAGAAGTGATTTTCAGACTGTTCCTCCAGACAATGGCAGTGAATGGAGAGACATATCATTTTAATCTGCCTTTACAGTTATTCTATGTACATAGGGTTTTATGTTCATACTCCACCTTTTTCTCATTCTTTTAGTCTTAATAATCTGTTTTATCCTGTTTTTTTTTTTCTATTATTTTGCTAACTATTTTACTGCTTGTTAAGTATTTATGTTTCACACTGGTTTCTTTATTTCCTGTTTTTATTTGTTATTATGTGAAGCACTTTGGAGATACAATTCTGTATGAAAGGTGCATAACAAAGTTTATTATTATTATTAGCAGTAGTAGTAATATGTAAGTATTGTAGTAAGTATGTTTCTGAGTCATCCAACAAGTAATATTTATTACTATTGCTATTACTAATGCTAATATTTCATCTTTTACTTCTTTAAATATAGATTTCTTTTTATGGATTTTTGCATTTATTTGATAAAATATAAGGAGTTGGCTGGAAGCTAGAGGTTTAGAGAAGCAGGCTTGTGAAGGTCACTGGTTCAAATCCCCACACCGGCTGAGGAAAGTAAATGAGAAACAGTCTTCACTGCCCTTGAGCAAGGCACTGAACCCCCAGCTGCTCCGTGCCCACAGCAGCAGACTGTGTTGTACTGACTGTGGTTGTTGTTGATCAGTGAAAATCTTCCCTGCCTAAATCAAGGTTAAAAAAAATTTGCAATATCTCATGCAGTTATGCTGGAAGGCATGTGTAATATTACAGCAGTTTCAAAAGCTAGAAAGATGAACCTACTTTTCCATCCCATAATCGAGCACAAAACCCACATGGTGCTGAAAGGCTTCTACAGTCCGACAACATCCCCTCTGTTTACATTCGACCCACATTAGAAACATTAGAAACTGGGCTTTAACATTTCAAAAACTAGTTGCAGTTCTGTGGAAGGCAGCTACAGTCTGATGCCATCCTGCTGTTCCACAGGGTTAAGAAGGTTGTTCTACAGCTGCAGCACTCCTGTTTTAACACCTTGAGACGTCATTTAAATTACAATCACACTGTAAATATTGCAAAGCCTGTTTTACCATTTAATAATCTTACAAATACACGCTTATACTGAAAGGTCTCCATCGTCCTGCAACAATCCCCGGTGTTTCTACAGAGAGAGGTCATTTACATTTAACACATTACAAATACTGCAAATTAGTTTTCACTCTCTCAAAAATGTGGAAAAACACACCAGGTTATCCAGAAAGGCTCCTGGGAAGATACAGCTGCTCCTCCCACAAAGCTGTGAAACCCCATTTACATCCGACCCACATTATAAATATTACACATTCTATTACATCATCGCATAATCATGCAAAACAACACTAACTAATTCATTAAGGTTTCTATAGTCTGTCACCAATCGCCTGTTTCAGAAGAGAAAGCATTTACATTTGACCCACATCGTAAATATTGTAAATTTTACTCTATTTTACTCATCTCATTAGTGCATAAACACACATGGTGAGAGGACAGAGACATCCAGTCTTTCAATCCACTGTGTTCAGAGATCATTTACATTCGACACACTTCATACATATTGCATATTACACATTTTAGCACATTTTAAGTTATTCTTTAAGACGTCTGTTGTCTGACAGCAGCACTCTGTTTTTCTCTAACGGTTCTTTGGTTAAGAAACAGGTTCTATATGGAACCAAAATGACTCAAAGAACCCTCTGTTTGGTTAAAATAAAATACATGTTAAATTAGAATAAAGACCCCAGTGTGGCTCTGAAAAAAGTTAAAACATTTCATACGTTCTTAAAGGGTTCTTTACAGCACCATACAGGTCAAATGTGGAACCATTTGAGCATGGTTCTACAGAGAACCTTTCTAAAAGGGTTCCCTAAAGGGTTCTTTCTATAGTACAAATCATAGCTGAACTGGTGCAATATACTAGAACCCTATTTGTTAACACTTGGTCCGTTTCAGCCTCTCAAGTGAACTCAGTCCAATGAGGTTTGTGGTCTGATTGATTCCCATTGAAAAGAGAGCTGAGTCCTCTTGTTAGTCCACTTCCACTGTGAACACAGAGGCCTGAGTTCAGATGCAGCTGGTTCACTTAAAAATGAGTTTGGCTCCTTTAAAAAGAATAAAATAAAAATTCAGATTTGAAATATTTCAGCTGTCTGACTTTTCCTCGGCCCTCTGTCTCTATGAACCAGCGTTGTTCCATTTTCAAAACCATGCAAGGAAATATTTCAATTCGCTTTCAATTGATGGCGTCTTGGACTTCACACAGACCCCCAAATCAGCCTTTCTAGAGTTTTGTTAAGAAAGAGTATTTAATGAGATCCACATTATGAATATTTCAAATTCTATTTTATCATCTCATCTCATTAAAGTCACAAGAACTGCGGTTACACTCGTCTTTTCAATGTGACTTTAACTGTCCAATCAGCCAGCACCATTAATTGGGCAAATCTGAATACTTAGGAAGCCCATCTACATTTGGTCTGCATTATGAATATAAAACATACAGTATATTATATTGTCACATAAATATGCAAAAACACACTAAGTTTTGCTGACAAACATCTAAAACAATCAACAATTCTGTTTCAAACGCTTTAAAAGACTGTTCACATTTGATTCTCATTAGAAATATTATGACTTCTATTTTATCATCTCATAATTATGCAGAAAATGTGTCATAGTTTTGCATCAACAACCTTTGACAAATCCTGTGTTTTTACAGACTGGAACTATTTACATTTGACAACAACTATACCATATGTTTCAAAAGCTGGAAAGATAATTTACGTTTGGCACACATTATAAATATTATAAAATGTATTTCATTGTCTGTAGTTCCACTCCCACCCTGCCTGTTCCAAAACCTTACCTCTAATTTATCCCACATCAAATAAATGAGTTTCTCAGCTCATAGTGTATGAATGAAAACAGCCTCTGGATCTCTCTCTCTCACTTTGTATTTGAAGTATTCATTCCAAAAATGTTATGTAATGTTGGGAGAATCATTACTTTCAGCGTTCAATAAAAAAAATAAAAAAAAATCTCTAGGATCCAGTCTGTAAAAGTGATCGAATTTTGTCAAGCAAGCTCCCACTGTAAGTCCCCTACTATCGTTTAAAAAGTACGATCATAAGTTTTAGTTTTGTGTTATTATTATTTTGTCAGTTCAGTGATGTCACCTTACTGACAGAGATTAACAGTTTCCATCAGGACTTTCTCTCAAAGCTGCTGAGAGGAAAGCCTGGCTCTGTTTTTCACACACCCACATCAGACAAGACCTGGACCTGAAAGATATATCACCGGCCACTTTATTAGGTACACCTGCTCGTTAACGCAAACAGCCTCCAAACAGCGAATCATGGTTTAGTTTTTTTGTTCGACCGAACGTTAGAACGGACAAGATGTGTGATCTGAGAGACTCTGAGCGGTCTGCCTGCTGGTTCAGAAGCAGCTGCTGCCCTCCTGGGGTTTCCACACTACAGTCTGCAGACCAGAGAAACAGAAAACATCCAGTGAGCAAAAACAGCTCGTTAATGTGAGAGGTCAGACTTGTTCAAGCTAACAGAACGGCCACAAACGCTCCAGTAACAGCTCATGTCACAACCACAGACTGTGAAAACAGATGGATGTAGTGAGTGTGACGTCAGACCGTAGGTTTCTGAAGGGCCGTTTTGAAGCCAAAAGTTTGGGTTTACCAGTTCCAGCAGCCAGAGGGAAGCCGAGGGTCGGTGCAGCTGCTGTTGGCCCGAAATCTTTGATCTGTCAATCACTGGACAGACAACCTGTCAATCACTGGGAAAACAACCCTGTTTTATAACCGTTATATCTCGTTAAGGACGTGATTATTTTGAAAATCGCCATATGGACACATATTAGAAGAAGTGAAATATATATATGTATATATATATATATATATATATGTTGAGTGACAAGTTGGGTTGTGGTCCGTTGACTTCATGGAGTTGGGCGGTTTGGAGTCTTTTTGGAGCCAGACTCTAGTGGACGTTAGAAAATTCACCCTTGATTCACCCGTGGTTTTGGCCGCTTGGTCACAACTCACAGGTTGTGACAACAGATGCCCAGCCGGTACGAGGTACCTAATAAAGTGGCCAGTGTGTGTATCTGAAACAATGAAGAAACACGAGGAGAGCAAGACTCTGCAGAATGAAGTCAGACTGGCAGCGCTGGGTAAAACAAACAGATCACAGCTACTGGGCTGCTGCTGCAAAACACCATGAGGCAGGTAAGCTGTTCAGTCTAAAGCAGTTCAGTCTGACAGGTGAAACAGATGCAACATGTTAAAATATGATTTGAAATATTTATAATGCGCACCAAATACTTCTTAACCCTGTGAAACATGAAGATGGCATCAGACTGTAGCTGCCTTCCACAGAACTGGAGCATGTTAAACCACAACAATGTTAAACCACTAATGTGTGTTGAATGTAAACAGCCTCTCTCTTCTGAAACAGAGGGATGTTGAAGCCTTTCAGCACCATGTGGGTTTTGTGCTCAATTATGGGATGGAAATATAGATGAATCTTTGAAGCTGTTGTAACACACACACACACACACACACACACACACACACACACACATTCAGCATCACTTCATGTGTTTTTGCTCAGATGTTTTTTAACCTTTATTTACACAGTGAAGGTTTGCTGAGCTTTCTCTTTTTCAACATCTCCTTCATTCACATTCATTCAGACTGGGAGCCGCCCAGTGCCTCTCCTCCTCCTCCTCCTCCTCCTCTCTTCCTTCCTGTCTCCCGTCTTCACTTCTCCCTCTCTTTCCTCTCTCCTCCTCCTCCTCCTCCTCTCTTCACTCATCCTCGTCCTCTCTCTCTTGCTCCCAATCTCCTTCCATCTTCCTCTCTTAACCTTTCTACTCCTCCCATCTCCTCACATCCTGGAGTTGATCTCCCCTCCTCCTCTCTTCCTTCCTGTCTCCCCTCTTCCTCCCCTTTTCACTTCTCCCTCTCTTTCCTCTCTCTCCTCCTCCTCCTCCTTTCTTTACTCATCCTCGTCCTCTCTCTCTTGCTCCCAATCTCCTTCCATCTTCCTCTCTCAACCTTTCTACTCCTCCCATCTCCTCCCCTCCTCCTCCTCCTCTCTTCTCTCCATCCTCCTATCCCCCCTCCCTCTCCCTCGACCTCTCCTCCCTTTATCCAAGTATCCAAGTACCGCTCCCTCTTTCTGCTCCTATACCACCATCTCTCTCTCTCTCCACTTCATCTTTTTTAATATTGCTCCTCCTCCTCCTCTCTCTCTTTCTATCTCCTTCAACCTCTCCCCTCCCTTCTCACCTCTCCTCCTCTCTTCACACATCCTCTTCCTCTCTCTCCCTCCCAATCTCCTTCCATCTCCTCACGTCCTGGACTCAATCTTTCCTCCTCCTCTCTTCTTTCCCATCATCCCCATTCCCCCCTTCCCTCTCCCTCCTCTCTTCTTTCTATCATCCCCATTCCCTCCTTCCCTCTCCCTCCTCCTCCTCTCTTCCCTCATCCTCCACCTCTCCTCTCTCCTCCCTTTTATCCAAGTCCCGCTCCCTCTTTCTGCTCCTACACCACCATCCCTCTCTCTCTCCACTTCATCTTCTTTAATATTGCTCCTCCTCCTCTCTCTTTCTATCTCCTTCAACCTCTCCCCTCCCTTCTCACCTCTCCTCCTCTCTCTCCTCTTCCTCTCCCTCTCTCCTTCTTCCTCTCGCTCACGTCCCCTCACCTCTCCTCCTCCTCTCTTCACACATCCTCTTCCTCTCTCTCCCTCCCAATCTCCTTCCATCTCCTCACGTCCTGGACTCAATCTTTCCTCCTCCTCTCTTCTTTCCCATCATCCCCATTCCCCCCTTCCCTCTCCCTCCTCTCTTCTTTCTATCATCCCCATTCCCTCCTCCTCCTCTCTTCCCTCATCCTCCACCTCTCCTCTCTCCTCCCTTTTATCCAAGTACCGCTCCCTCTTTCTGCTCCTACACCACCATCCCTCTCTCTCCACTTCATCTTTTTTAATATTGCTCCTCCTCCTCTCTCCCTTTCTATCTCCTTCAACCTCTCCCCTCCCTTCTCACCTCTCCTCCTCTCTCTCCTCTTCCTCTCCCTCTCTCCTTCTTCCTCTCGCTCACGTCCCCTCACCTCTCCTCCTCCTCTCTTCACACATCCTCTTCCTCTCTCTCCCTCCCAATCTCCTTCCATCTCCTCATGTCCTGGACTCAATCTTTCCTCCTCCTCTCTTCTTTCCCATCATCCCCATTCCCCCCTTCCCTCTCCCTCCTCTCTTCTTTCTATCATCCCCATCCCCCCCTTCCCTCTCCCTCCTCCTCCTCTCTTCCCTCATCCTCCACCTCTCCTCTCTCCTCCCTTTTATCCAAGTCCCGCTCCCTCTTTCTGCTCCTACACCACCATCCCTCTCTCTCTCCACTTCATCTTCTTTAATATTGCTCCTCCTCCTCTCTCTTTCTATCTCCTTCAACCTCTCCCCTCCCTTCTCACCTCTCCTCCTCTCTCTCCTCTTCCTCTCTCCTTCTTCCTCTCGCTCACGTCCCCTCACCTCTCCTCCTCCTCTCTTCACACATCCTCTTCCTCTCTCTCCCTCCCAATCTCCTTCCATCTCCTCACATCCTGGACTCAATCTTTCCTCCTCCTCCTCTCTTCTTTCCATCATCCCCATTCCCCCCTTCCCTCTCCCTCCTCCTCCTCTCTTCTTTCCATCATCCCCATTCCCCCCCTTCCCTCTCCCTCCTCCTCCTCTCTTCCCTCATCCTCCACCTCTCCTCTCTCCTCCCTTTTATCCAAGTCCCGCTCCCTCTCTCTGCTCCTACACCTCCATCTCTCGCTCCACTTCATCTTCTTTAATATTGCTCCTCCTCCTCTTCTCCTGCTCTCCTCTCTCTTTCTGTCACTACTCTCCTACTTAATTTTAATCTTAATTAACTTCTTCCTAGGGTTGGAGAACCCCACATTTCTGAGAAGGCTCACAATCACACAAACATGTACACACACACACACACACACACACACTGACCCCATTTCTTTTTTGTTTGCGATGTATTTGTTCTATCTTGTTTTCTATTATCCTTTTTTCATCTGAATTTATGTCCTTTGTTCTCCGTAAAGAACTTTGCGCCAGTCTTGTTTTTTTTTAAAAGCGAATCTATAAATAAACTTGACTTCACAATAATAAATCGACATGACAGCTTGGCAACAGCTGTCTGTTGGACGGAGCTGGAAACAGGAGGAAGGGAGCGGTGGAGGTTTGATCCGTGAGACGAAGAGTCACCAGGATGAAATATTACAAATACAAAAGCAACAAAAAGTTCGGGTTAATTTTCTATATGAGAGATGTCCGATATCAAATCCATCACCTGCTACCCTTCAGTTAGAATGGAAATGACGCTCGCTCGCTCTCCCTCCTCCTTTCCACAGAAAGTGACGCTCGCTGATGATGATGTTGTTATTGTTTTTGTTTTGTTTTTTGTTTTGTTTTGGGGTTTTTTTCTTTTTTTATTTGTTTTCTCTCTGTGAGTGTTGGGACATGCCGGATGGGCACCTACAAGTTGATTATATATAAAGAGGATGAACAAAGAAGTAATTATTTAAGGGTTAGGGTTAGGGTTACGTTTACTGTTAATTTTATTGGTTATTCTTGTTTTGTTTTCTTACATATGTGTATATATATATATATATATATTTGTTTTTTTAACATGTTCGAAATAAATCTATTCTATTCTATTCCACTCCTCTTCAGTCTTCCTCCCTCTCCTCTTTTCTCCCTCTTGCTCTCCATTCGTCCACTTCCTACTTTTTCAGCCCTCCTCTCTCTCTCTCCCACTTCTTTCTTCCTCTTTTCCCCATCATTTAATCTTTTCCTTCATCATCTCCTTTCATCTCTCCTAAAAAATATATTATTAATTTGTTTAATTACGTGTGTGTGTGCATCTGTCTGTCCAAGTGTGTGTTTGTGTGTCTGTATTTGTTTTTGAATTATGCTTTTTGTTGTTTCCTTATAAAACAATACAATATACACAAGAGATGCAGAGTCACTATCACACATTTAAAAAACTGTTCTAAAAAAAATAATATATATACTGTATATATATAAAAAAATAAAAAAAAATAATATATATATATATATAAACAGTATATACAGGTATATATACATAAACACCTACATATACACATAGTAAAATGAAAATAAAATAAATAAGTGGTCCTAAATAAATCAAAAATAACAACAGCAATACACAGGATAACAACGACAGTAGTTATTATATTAGTGAGTGTGTGTGTGTGTGTGTGTGTGTGTGTTCGTAGCTATCTGTGTGTGTGTTCAGGTCTGTATGTAACTGTGCTTTTGTGTTTGTGTGTTTTTTGTGTAGCAGTGTCTCTGTGTGTGTGTGTGTGTGTGTGTGTGTGTGTGTGTGTGTGTCAGCTTTGATGGAAAGGCCAAGCGGCTGTTTTGGATGTAAACGTTGGTGGCAGTTTGTCTGCTTTCCTCTCTTCACCTTGTCACTGCTCCTTCTCTTTCATCCCTCTTCCTCTCGCTCTCTCTCCCTCTCTCTCTATCTCTCTCTCTCTGCTTTTCTCTCTCTGTCAAATCCTTCTTCCTTCTACATCTTTTCCTTCCTCGTTCCAGAGTGGCGGTCTGCCCTCTATTTCACCTCTTTCTATAAGAGCCCACAGGTAGAGTCTGTCACACACACACACACACACACACACACACACACACACACAGGAACATATGCAGTACATTAACACACTAGCACACACACAGAGAGACAGAAACACACACTCACTGAAGGCTTCCTGTCACATACAGCTGCACTTAGTGTCAGTAATGACGAGTCGGCACTGTGATTACTATCGCTCTGCTTCTCTCTCTCTCTCTCTCTTTCTCACACACACACACACACACACACTTTCACTGTGTGTAAAACATCTGCCAGGATACAGATGGACATCTATCTACTGCAATATAGGGGTCTATTTGTAGTAAATTATTACTGATACCCTACATTCAGGCAGAACAGTGGAGAAAAAGATCAGTCAGTGCAAATTAATGGAAAGTCAATGGAAGGGGGCAACGACTCTATATTGACGTCTGTAAATTTCTCCCCTCGCCTAGTATTTACAGCAGGAACAATGGCGGCGTCTCCATGAAAAAACCTGTGAGAGTGAGTGAGAACCTGAGGACTGCCCACGCAAGGAAATTACAGAGCCACACACACACACACACACACACACACACACACACAGGTACATCCAGCTCTCGTGCAAAGGGAACTTTTGAGCCGGGCACTAAAGGGTTAATACGGAAGAGGATTAGGGCCACATGTTAAAAATGTGGCCCTAAAATTAGATTAATAAACTGAGCAGGTCTATTTCCCTACTTTTGAGAGGAGTTGCTACCTGATCCCATAGACTTCCAGCAAATTGAGCTAAGCTAACCATTGGCATTCCTTCAAACTGCAGGCATCCACAAGTTCATCTGCCTCTGGGTAAGTGGGAAAAATATCTAAATACCCCCAAAACCAAACTATCTCTTTAAATTTCCAAACAGTTCAATTCATCCGGTTCCTTATAGCCTGTTTTTGCACTTCCTCTGAGATGAGACAGAGATGGGGCTATAGAGATGCCATTTGTCCTTAGAATAGCATCCTCTCTCAACATATAAGAAAAGAAAAACCATTTGGCTGAGTAGCCAGGGATGGAAATTACTACATTTATATAGTAGAGAGAGAGAAAGACAGGGAGGGAGAGAGAGAAGTAAGAGAGGGAGAGAGACAGAGATGGAGAAAGGAAGAGAGAGAAAAGGATTGAGAGCAAGAGAGGGTGAGGAAGAAGAAGAAGAAAAATGGTAGCAGAGAGAGACAGGAATAGGAGAAAGAGAAGAGAAACAGTGAAATAGGAAGAGAGAAAGTAAGGCAGAGAGCCAGAAAAAGCGAAACAGAGAGTTAAGGGAGAGAGAGCAAGCAAGAAAGAGTGATGGAAAGAGAGGGGTGGAGAGAGTGAGGGGGAGGGCAATAGAGAGCAAATGAGGAAGATAAAGAGTGAGAAATAGAGGAAAACTGAGGGGGAGAGAGAGAAAAGAGATGGAGAAAGACAGATGAGAGAAAGAGTAAGGGAGGTGGACAATATATGGAGAGAGAATTAACCACACAGTAAAAACTAAAAGTGCCTCGAATATCCAATAGGGTACCCAAGGAACTTAAAAATATATTTGAGGTATATTTGAGGTGACAAAAGCACACCTTTTGTCTTGCACAGACATATTGGACTGTACCATCAACATGAGCCACGATTTCAATTAACCTGTGGACTAAATGGTTGCAGAAAGACAAGTAAATGTTACTCCTCGTACCGGTCTCATCTCTATCGGAAACACAAGGAATTGTTCACCAGGCAAACATCATGGAAGATGGCCCTGACCATTTTGAGCATGATTCAGAAATTGATGTCATGGAAGATGAGGATAATGACATGGATGACCTGGTAGAAACCGAGCATGTTTTGAAATGCAGAGACCTTACTCAGGAAGAATTAGTTGTTGGTTTGAAAAAGAAGCTCTGCCTGTTCATCTTAAAAATCGGTGAAAAACACACTGTGCCAGCAGTAGTGCAGAATTGCATTGCTGAAGATCTTTCGGTCAATATGTGACACTTTTATGGCTCACTACAAAGATGCCTTTAAGTTTCACCTGTCAAAGAAGCAGATAGACATCGAAGATGATGACGAGCTAAAGGGTTTGTTAGATAGTAAAATGTTCTTTGAAGAATGCATTAGGAGCATCAGCTCTGAATGGATGCTGGAAAAGTACTGTGTTGATGATACTGCCAGTTGAGGTACCCCGTAATATGGAAGAAAATGGAAAGGTCAGGTCATTTCAGTACATTCCTCTACTAAGTTTACTGCAAAAGATTTCAAGGAAAGAAGAGGTCTGGGCTGCCCTAAATAGAGACCAAGTGTCTGTCAATGATGACATTCTAGAAGATTATACAGATGGTGAAATGTTCAGAACAAACCCACACATGACCTTCAACAGTTTACGTCTGCATTTCTATATGGATGAGTTTGAAGTGGTCAATCCACTTGGTTCGAAACGAGGAAGACACAAAATAACAGCTGTGTACTTCAAACTTGGAAATCTGGACCACAAGGAAACTTCCAAGCTACAGAATATTTATTTGCCCATGCTGGTTCACCACCGTTTCCTTCAAAATAAAATGCAGAAGTACTTCAGCCCCTCATTACTGATATTCAGACATTGGAAACTACCGGAGTTCTGTTGTCATGTGATGGAGAGAGTAAGCTGTGTAGAGGTACAATAGCATCTGTATCAGCCGACAACCTGTCTGCTCACGCTTTGGCTGGGCTCACTAGAAGTTTTTCATCAGGAAGAATATGCCGTTTTTGCATGGCAACTTTGAGCGACTGTAAGAGTAAGATAGAAGAGGAAGAATTCACCATGAGAGATCCTGAAAACTACAGGTGTCATCTTGGTGCTGTTGAGGAAGATCCAGGTAACACATCAGTCTATGGGATCAACTCATGCCCACTCCAGCAGTGTATCTGTTTCCACCAGACATTATGCATGATTTCTATGAGGGAATCATACCGACGGTCCTTAGTCTGTCCCTCTCACAGTGGCTGAAGGACAAACATTTTACACTAAGAGACATAAATTATGAGATTGAAAACGATGGGTCATCGAAGCCTGTACCTCTCTCAGACAGAGCTCTCAAAAATGGTCGTTTGGGAGGTAGTGCCATGGAAAATCATACTCTTTTTCGGTTACTGCCATGCATGATTGCAGATCAAGTTCCAGCAAATGACAGTTTGTGCCTACTTTATCTACTTCTTAGAGAGATAGTGGATATTGTCATTGCCCCTGCCATAAGAAGATCCTGGATCCCATATCTTGCAGAGAAGATAACAGAGTTTCTGTCCACATTCCGTCAACATTTTCCTGGAAAAATGACCCCAAAGATGCATTACATGATCCATTACCCAAGGTTGATGACCACTACTTTAAAAGGCTGGCCACGGTTACTGGAAACTTCAAAAACATTACAAAGACGACATCAGTTTCGGCAGAGCTGGGAGCCTGCCATAATGTAAGAGGAAAAAAAGGAACGCCATAACAGAGTTCTATACAGATAAGTTCTATAATATTCATGCCAATAAAGCCTTTTGAATTGAACTGAATTTCATTGAATTGAGTTGAGTTGAATTGAAAATTGAATTGAGTTTAGGAGCGAGAGGCAGATAAAGAGCCAGAAATAGAGAAAGAGAGGACAAGAGAGGCAGAGAGGGGGGGGGGGCAGACAGATGAAAAGCCTTATTTGCTTTGTTGTTTGCTGAATAAAGCGAGGCTGTATTAAAATGCTGAACTGTCTCATCCTGTTTGCTTCAGCTAAACATAGAGGGGAAATGAACAGTGCTATTATTTATCATTAGTACCGCTGTTAGGACACACACACACACACACACACACACACACACCTGCACTCAGCATTTTCCTCATAATAAACCATCATAAAAATTTTCGTCATACACACACCAGGATCAGTGTCAGCAGGGATTCACATTGATTTAATCCTCCAGTAGAAAGCTGACAGAACCCCCCACCCCCCGCACCCCACACACACACACACACACACACACACACACACACACGCCGTAACTGATCTCAGATATGAGTGGCCCACATCACACAGCGTCCAGACAGTCAATGCATTCTCTCTCTCTCTAAAAACACACTGATGCTTCTCATCTTAGTTGAGAGTTTGAGAGATGAAAGCGGCTGGTAGGATCAATTTTAGAGTTGTTTTTTTTTTTTTTTGGTAAATGAGTAAATGGAAGTACTGTTTTTCTTCCTTTGGTATATCCCCCAACACACACACACACACACACACACACACATACGTGGGAGGTCTGAATTAGTTGAAGGGTTGTTTTCTCTCCTGTCTTGCTTAGAAGAGTGGCAGGCAATGGTGTGTGTGTGTGTGTGAGAGAGAGTACATTTAATTAATATGTTTAATACTACGTTGATACTTTAACATTAATGCACAGTGTGTCGCACAGTGCACATATACAGTATAGGGCGACAGCTGGTGGCAGTATGCAGCTGTCCTGCAGGGGGCAGCGACATGCCTTGATGCACTATCTATATTTTACCAATCTCAGAACCCATCGTCTATCGGTCTGACGACGATTAGACTCTGGGGGCGACGGCCAATATTTCGGGGTTTCCGGTGCAGCCGGCGGACATCCGGGCCAAGACTTCCTCTTCCGTGCGCCGGTCATTGTTTACAGTCCGATTAACAACTTGAGACATGAGAATGGAGTTGGCGTCTACGACCGATACTTTTTGTAGGTGTTTTAGGTCCAGACGACATTTCGGCTGATCTCTATAAACAGATATCTGCATGTGAGACGTCATTAATGTACCATATAGGAGTACTTATGTTACTTTTTGTGAGAGTGGAGTTGTTCTGTAGCCAAACAGAAGCTTCGATAATAGATAGCATAGCATAGATAATCTCATCTCACACTGTCACACACTGTTCCTTACTCCGGACGGTCCAGTCATCATTCAGGACCATGTTAGTGGATAGAAAAACCTACATAAGTTGCGCTTGCTTTGTTCTTGTTATGTCTGTCCCTTTTTTACTTGCAGATCCACATGCCTTGACTGAATTAAACTCACCTCGACCCCCTCCTAGCTATCATCCCCATACTAGTTTTACCTGACTACTCTATTGAGGTTCCAGCATTTAAAGGACACACATTTACTTTCTACAACTCTGAGATATTCACCAGTACAACCCATCTTCTAGAAATTAAAAGAACATGTAACTGTGAATTCCTGGTGAAAAATTACCCAAATTCTGCAATCTGATACTGAAGAACACACCAGAAAGTTGAAAAACCTTAAACCTTAACCTTAAGAAAGTTACCTTTAAACAAAGGCTCAATCTTATGACGCAATACTGTCAATGATGCATGAGACACATGATGGAGGGAGTGGTACAGCAGATCAAATCGTTTGTGTGTGTGTGTATGAGCGTGATTATGTGCACATGAGAGGATAGTGTGTGTGTGTGTGTGTGTATATACTTGTATGTGTTACAAAGATTACGTTTGGCTGCATGTGTGTGTGTGTGAATTCATGTGTGTATGTGTCTCCTTGTTTGTTTGAGGTTGTGTATATGAGAACACAACAATCTAAGCATTATTTTATTTTATTTTTTGATAGTGTTTGTGAACGTGAAGAATTCTGTGTATGTGTGTGTGTGTGTTCATTCATAAAGGGCATCCCAAGATAGGCATATTACATATTTAGACTCTAAATCAATACCTTCACTCATCATTCATCACACACACACAACCTCCATGTTCTGTTATTCTGTGGACTTTGTACTGAAATGAACCCTAACCCAACACACACACACACACTTCTGTATTCCTGTGAGGGCGTTCTAATGCATTTCTTCCTTAACTCCTAGCTCTAACCTTTGACCCTAATCACATCATGTCTAACCTTAGTCTGAACCCGAATAGAAAACACGATGAGGTAAACTCCATCGCCCCTGCAGGGAACTTTGTCTCGGACACCAAAAACATAAAAACAGCAACAACCGGCAGCGCTGGACAGAAACCTCAGACATCAGGTTCCCACCGCGGTCCTGATAGAAAATTCCATGAGTTTCCATAACGAAGTCAGAGCGCTTCCATGACTTAAACAGTTCTTCCTTCCTGGTTTGTTAATGTTGTTTTTCAGTCTGGTTTCCTTTTGGGCTGAAAACGTCTGAGGCAACCTGATCTGACACAAATGAACATGACTTGTTAACAGTGTTGGGGTCGTTACTCAAAAAAAGTAATGTATTACACATTACTCGTTACTAAATAAGTAATGCATTACTTTACTTATTTAGTCCCTGTAGAAAGTAATTTGTTACACTACTCGTTACATTACTTTTGCGTTACTACTGAGATGCATTGTCACGTACTTGTGCTTGGAGAGATTTGATGTCGTGTTCACAGTGGATAGTTGTTTCTGGCCTGGGCACAGTTTGCACTTTACTGTCACATTCTTGTCCTTTGGCGCAAACAAATTCGAAGTAATGTGCATATCTCCACCCCTCAAAAGTTGTAGACCGCTCTGCCATTTTCGTCCTATCTCCCGCACGAACTGTCTCTAGCCAAAGTCACACGAGAGGTCAGAGGTTGTTGCGCAAACGTGCTTGAAAAGGCATGTTTGATGATTTTTTTCTATCCGCCCTGATAATCCTGCAGATCCCAGATCCTGCAGATAATTGAAGAACTTATGTAACGCAAGTAACGACATAATTGTTTGAGTAGTAACTGTAATGTGATTACTGAATTTAGGAACCGTAACGCGTTACATTACTGCGTTACAGACAAATGTGATGAAACTAATGTGAAACTAATGTGATTACAGTAATGCTGTTAACACCAAATCATGTGTTGGTGGAGCGTAAAGTGTTGAAATTCCATTTTCCCAGCAGGAAACGGTTAAGTGAAGGAGACACGACTGTAACCAGGCAGTAGAGTCACAGTGCAGCAGCTCAGCGGACAGTCGGGGTTTGTGGTCGGGGGGGCGGATCAGTTTGTCTTACAGCCATAAGTCTTCTTCGTGTGCTCTTGGTATTCTCTGATAGAGATGTTGTACAACTCGGGAAATTCTGAAGCACACAATATGAGCTTTTCCTCCATTTTGGAAATCTTAAAGACTAGAAAGATATTGAAAGGTACAATGTACAATGTATTCGTGTGCAGCATGATGCGCTCTGCTCGTCACATGGGACTGAACACCGCACACTGCTGCCCGCCATGAAACTGTCTCCATAGAACTGAATGGCCGAGGTATGCGCAAAATCTTTCTTGCACTAAAGCAGAGCAGAGATCCAACAGGAACATCTAATGAAGAGCTAATATATAATAATATAATGTATATACTTATATATATATAATATAATAATATATATCACCATACTGAATAATGGAATAATAAAACTGCTTTATAATTTGGTGTTTTAGGGCTACAAGTCAGTAGGCGGGTGTTGGAGTGTCTTGCAACAGCTGGAGAGTTTTTGTTCCCAAACAGCGTTCGGGCTGGAAAGTGAGTTTTGAAAGCCAGAAATCTCAGCAGCTGGCCAAGTAAACCCTATCAACCCCTGCAGATATATTACAGTCAGCAGTAAGAACCTGTCAGGAGTCCAGCCAGCTCATCTCCTTGAGCTCTTTTTCTCTCTCTGTGTTGTCTGTCTTGGTTTTGTTTTCCACTCCCAGTTCCCTCTTGTCTGTTCTGTGTTTTATGTTTGTCTTTCAGATCCCAGTCCAGTTCCAGTTCAGGCTCTGGTTGTTCATGTCCGCCTACTCACCTTCCCGCCTCCTGCATCACCTGTCTCCAGCCTTCCCAGCTGCACCTCATTCCCTCATTAGTCCTGTAGTGTATTTATACCGGTCCATTTCCCTTTCTTCTCTGCCAGATCTTCAGTGATGTACCTCTAGTCTGTTCCACCGCTTTTTCTACCTGCCTGTTAATCTGCTATCCCGGTTTGATCCTGCCAGTTCTTGACTTTGTTTCCCTGCCAGTCGTTTCGGTACCTTTGCCTTTTCTGGTTTTGACCTCCTGCCTGTTTGGATTACAAGACTACCTGCCGATTAAACCACTTTGTACTGTATTCCTGCCTCCGCCTGTGTCTGCATTTGAGTCCTCACAGATCCGTAACAGAACCTTAGTTACTGTGTTATTTAAGGAGCTGCTGAATAGTCTTGATAGCTACAGGCAGACAGAAGCTCCCCTGTAACACTATCCAGCATTAACAATCGACTACCGGCTTTAATAGTTGTGTGGAATAGAAGAGAATATCGCTAATGAGACCCCTGGTGATACGAACACTCCTTCACCAGGCTACACACCGGCACACATAGATATATGTACAAAAACACAATCTAACTGCTAACCTTTAACTTTCTCTCACATGTACACGCACACACACACACACACCAAAACAGACAAATAGTCAATCGCACACACACACACACACACACACACACACACACACAGCCATCGCAGTGAGATCATTATCTAATGTGTTGGGTCCCACATGGTGAAATCTCCTGGTGAGAATAAAATACCAGCTAATGGAAGAGAGAGAGAGGGGGGGAGGAAAGATGGGTAGAGAGAGAGAGAGAGAGAGAGAGAGAGATGTGAGCAGGAACACAAAAAGCTGGAAATCACTAATATCTCCCATGAGTCATGTTGTCAGATGGGAGTTGTACGATCAAAATGTGAGTGGTAAGAGAGAGAGCGGAAGAGAGAGAGGAAGAGAGCATAAAGAGGTGAGGGGGTGTACATGTAGGAGGCTAGAGAGAGAGAGAGAGAGAGAGAGAGAGAGAGAGAGAGAGGATCTAAGCTAATTACTCTGGGATAACTGCTGAGATGGGCATCTCTGTCAAGTACCTCCTAGATGAATGTGTGTGTGTGTGTGTGTGTGTGTGTGTGTGTGTGTGTGTGATGTACAGTTAGCTCCCTCCAGTAGATAAAAACACACACCGACTCACCGGATCTGACAGAGACAGCTTTGAGCTTGGCCACCGGGCGGCTCGCAGCGGCAGCCATGTTGGCTCCACAGTCCTGCGTCCTGATTGGTTGGCTGGATGTGACCAGCTTGACCAGGTGGAGAAAAATGATTTGCAGAGCTGCATGAAAAATCACACCGCACCACATCAGCATAAGTTTCCTCCGACCGGATTTCAGTGTTACACATAAAGAAAGAGATTCACTTAAAAACAATTCAGCAACATTACTAGTTTTTTTTATATTTTGTCAGAATCTGCTTTGTTCGTTTTTATTGTTTATTTGAATCCCCATTAGTTGTTACCAAGGCAACAACTACTCTTCCTGAGGTCCACGTTAAAAACATATATTATACACATGCTTTCACATACATGCATACATACATAAATAAATAATACAATTACAGCAATAACACCACGCCGCATTCACGGCCGTGGATGAATAAATTCTTGTTATTCAAATTATGATTTGTTTTGAGTGTCAACATGGTGGCGAGGCAGAAGAACAGGAAGGCTTTGCTCATAACGGAGCTACTTCATAGAACAAGTACAGATCCTGTACAGACCCACGGTGTATGTATTCAATTCATTTCAATTCAATGCACTGAAGCATTGTCACACGCTTATCGGTCATTATAAATTCCACTAATGTTACTTAAAAACCACAAGGTAATAAAGTTAAAGTTTGTAGGGCAGCAGAAGACGAGTTATCAGGTAACTGTTTACAAATACCGTTACTAACACAGGCGAGTTCGGAGCAGAGAGTGGAATGTTTGTTTCACTTTTGTTTTGACACTGGGAGATTCTGCTGTCTGTGCATTGCCAAATGACAGACAGCTGTTTGGATCTTCACTTTACAGACCTTGTCACCCAAAGGTTTGAATGATGAGTTACTTCTTAACGTGATGTTATGGGATGTTTTCTGTGTTGTTTCTGACATACCGTCTATTTTAGACTCATTTTGAAGGAACCACTTTATTATAACCTATGGCTTTTGTTTTTGCTGTATTTCGTCTTCATTTGCTTCTTCATATATATATATGTATTTTTTTCTTTTCTAATCCCATCTCCTCTCTTTTTCTTGTCTAGGGACAGATTCTAGGAGACAGTTTTTTCAAGCTCCAACCAGATATTGAAAATATTGTTAATATTTATCTTGGTATGATAGCTTTTCTTTATTATGAATATGTGCATTTTAAACTACGTATAATGCGCATTTTGTATATTTCTGTCTATTTATATTGTCGGCCAATGGTGCCATGATGTGATTATGTATGATGCTTTATTCAATGAGTGATGTCAGTCTGTAGTGTGACCTGATTGGTCCACGTGGGTCAACCAACCTATTTAAGATGGTCTCTCCTTTTGTCTTGTAAAATAACCTGATGAAGGTCTGTGTACTGAAACGTTGTTCCCAATAAATCTTTTCTAATTGCAAGTGAAGTAGACAGTGTGCGGGAGTCCTTTGTTCTACTACAGTCGGCCCATGGTCTTCTCCTACGCACCTGTCGATCTACAGGTATGCAAAAGTTCTGCTCCCAAATGACAGACATGAAGTGATGCGCACATCAGGCGCATCAGAGTTAGATTCCGATCAATTTCTATACACTGACCAACTTTTGACTTTGTGCCTGTATGGGAAACACTGTATCTCACAGTCAAAGACGCCCTCTAGAGGCCAGCTGACGAAGCGCATCATCTCACAAAGCGACAGATGACTGGCTGACTGCCTGACCTGAATTAGCCTTGGGAAAAAAGAAGAAACAGACTCTACATTACAAATTCAATAAGAAACTGAGCTGGAAAACCTCCAGTCATCACAATGTTACACCAGGCTTTCTCTGTTTTATCTTTGTTTTGGCGTTCCTATCACCAAGACAGAACTATAAATGCTCGCACCGCTGTAGACACCTATGATGTAGCTATGATGACACGACGACGCAGAACCAGAAATCAGCCTTTAGTAGACCAGATTAACAAGGTTTCTGGTGGATCTGGGCCAACGACTTCTGACACAAACGCTCTCTCTCAGCTTCTCTTCCTCTCTCTCTCTCTCATTCTGTTTGACCTTGAGAACGGCCAACAAGCCTGCTGCTAGCAGAGTGCATGTCACTCTCCACTACACTGCACACACACACACACACACTGCACACACACACACATACACTTCTCTAAGCTACTCCCTTGGTGCCTCTGATAGACTTTTGGATAGACAATTGGATGCACACACACTCAATACACACTCAATAGTACACACGTTTTCTTGTTATTCTTTCTCTTGGTTGTTATGGACCGCTAGTGAACACACACACACACAAACACCCCCCCCCACACACACACACACACACACACAAACTATTGCTGGCTTGTTATAGAATTGTACTGGACAATGGATAAACACACTTGACAGTACCACACACACACACACACACAAACACCCCCCCCCCCCCCCCCCCCCCCCCCCCCCCCCACACACACACACACACACACACAAACTATTGCTGGCTTGTTATAGAATTGTACTGGACAATGGATAAACACACTTGACAGTACCACACACACACACACACACTACTATCATCCACACACACTTTCTCAATCTCACACACACACAATATGTTCATAAACACTCTCTCTCTCACATACAAAATAGGGACCCCCCCCACCGACCCACCCCCACCCACGAGAACCCCCTGGCCCCTCACCTTGTTAAACCTCCCATCTCTCCCTCTGTCATCCACTAGACTACTTATCAATACTGCCCTCCTATCACATTTATCAATACTCCCTCTTGCTTGATAACATCATAAGATTTACCAATCAATACCCGGCACTGTTGTATCAAATTATAACGCTCTGTTATCAATACTCAGGAGTGTGTGTATTCAATTAGAAGGCAGAGCAGATCAATAGCCAGCAGTTCCTGCAGCCAATCCTGATGCCTTATCAATGCCAGCCGCCGTCCTAACAAATGATAACGCAGACAGATCAATAGGTTATATTGATGATAACCTTCCCTTGTCCGGGTGTTACCCATGGATCAGCGGGCAGAGGCGTATGTCGAGTGATCATGATGTTGCAGGTTTGAATCTACTACATTACTACCAGTTACAGTTTATTTGCACAAATAAATAATTTTGTGTAGTTTTTATGTCAAAGTTTTGTATTCCGAGTTTAACCTAGTCTAAAAAACGAGTCATTCCTCCATTTTAAATCCCTTACATTTCAATATAATCTGTGTAAAATGTTGCATAAATGACATGAATATACAGAGTAATAATAATAATAATAATAATGATGTTATGACTGCAGGAGGAGATAGAATTACACAATATGTTTATAAAATAATAACAAATAATAAATACAGCTGCAAGTAGCCTTTAGTAGTGTACAAGCCAATGGGGCAAATGACTGAACAATGAAAATGTGAGCTTGATTCATCATTCTGGAAAAGTTCTACATCTCACAGAACATTTTGGTTACAGTCCTGCAGCTGCAGGTGAAATGGTGCCTCACATATTGCCATTTGAAAAAATTCCCATTTGTCCAGATGGTGGTGCTATTCAGCATGACCAAATGTGGTCTGGTGCACTTCTGAGCCCATCCCAAACATATGTCAAATTTGGTTGCTCTAACTCTAGGAATTATTCCTCACCTCCCATTTGCATGTCTTTGTCAACAAGTCTCGTCCATGTAGCCGGTGCCCAGTGCAGCCTCATGTCCCAGCAGCCATAGAACTCCATTGTATTAAAAAACTATTAAAACCCGTCACAGAGCCATGCTGCTGCTCTGCAGCATATTTCATCATCACGATGCACCGGGCCGGACGACTTTTTCCTCAAACAACTTAATAAGCCGACCGTAAACACGCTTTCCATCTCAGGAAAGTAGTTCCGTAGCACAGAAAATAGTCCCCGGCGTAATGAAGAATTTGTTCCCATTTGAATTTGATTTGGTAATAACTACAACAGTCTGACTTTTCATGGTAACAGTTAGCGATTTTTAAAATGTAAACTATGTCTTTGTGAGCTGTATTTAAAGGTTTTTAGCTTACAATTGGAGCCAATGACTTCCGGGTTGACGGCTAAAAACGGTATGTGTGAAGTCAGAAAGTAACGGAGGAGAGCAAACGCATTGTTGATTTTGTTATTTTCATAGGATTTGTTGACGGTAAGCAATGCATTAAAAACACCAGCCTTATCCTTTAAATTTGTTTCGATTTCACAGCCAGATGGGTAGGAATATCAGAATTTTGTGTAATAGCTATAATATAGGATGTCCACATGTGCTGTGTGCAAAATTTCATGGAGCTTGTATCAACTCTGTAAGAGAACTAGTGAAAAAAAAAAACTTTTGGCATAAAATTCAAAATGGTGAAAAGACTAAAATGAAAACCAATATGTGCAATGAATTTGTGTTGAGTGATGGAATCTAATGAAAAAAATTGTATTCTTAGACCCTAGCCAAAATTCAGGAAAAAAATGCCTTAAGTGACATACCCAAAATGAATCAGGAATAGCTCCTCAACCATAAGGCCTATATACATGGTGCCATTCCAGAGTAAATGGAGATGCAATAAAGGAAAAAATAAGATTTTCATCCTCGCCTAGTATATAATCTAAATTTCAAAGGCAATATCACCATTATAACCAAGATCCCATGGATAATGATGCTACTGAATGTGTTCTCCTACTCCTTGACTACAACTGTAACAGTAAATTTGATGAAAATACAATAAAATACAACATTTATGATACAATTTATAAAGATATACTCGGGCGGTCTTCATGCTTTGGCCATTTGGGTACCATAAGTGTCCATTTGTGTCATATGTGTTTTCTGTTTACTGGGAATTTTACTTCAAATTACTATTTATTTCCATGTAGCCATGTTACAAATAACAGAATTCTCCCCAAAACATACAAATAGTAATAAACACAATGAATATTGATCAAGTTTGTGCGTCCTGCAGAGGCGGCCTTAAGCATCTGGGGGCCCGTTTCAAGAGCTAATGTGTGAAAAAAAAAAACATAAAAGAGAAAAGAGAAAAAAAAGCGAGGATTCAAGTTGGTTTGCATCAATAATGGTATATTTTCGGACTTCAACTTAAATGCATTATGTGCACTTTCAGCATCATGGACAGCTCAACATAGAAATAATCCAAACAATTCAAACAAACAATTACAAACCAAACAATTTAAAACTGAAACAATGACATTTTTGCTTTGGAATGAGGAGAAGCCTCGCCCATCTCGACAACTACTAGTCTGCGTTGAATAGCGCTAGGCCTGTGTGTTATGTATCAGCTGACATAAAAACAGCTTAAACAATTCCCTCAAATTAAATTAACAACAAAAGCAATGCCATATTTTGCTTGGGAATGAAAAGTGTCTGAAACTACTGGTTGTTTACAATGAATTGCGCTTCGCTCTTTCAGCACCGTGGACAGCTCCGTCAGGCCTGGAGAGCTTGTTATTCATGCACTGTTGGCCTGGTAGGATTATTTAACCCTAAATAATTGCTTATAGAGATTCTTTTAATTATGTGTATTTGCTTTAGTTTGAGAATTTACTAGTTCGTATTAGTTGACACCATTAGTAATGTTCGTAGTGAAAGAAATGACCCGCCTACCGTTTTGCTGTGAATATTGAACTGCTAACTGGTTCTAACTGCAATTAAAGCTGTTAGCTTTGAAACGGTGTCCGGTGCGTTATCTTTGATTGAAGTAACCACAGCTTGCCACAATATATATATATATATAAAAAAAGTGGGTGAATTATTCAATGCTTGCATGTCAGTCGGGGGCCCTTTGGGAGTGCGGGGCCCGTTTCAGTTGAAATGGGTGAAACATAGCTAAGGCCACTACTGGCGTCCTGTACCCTCCTGCGTAATGACATTGAATCAGGGCCACAGAGCTCCATTCTACACAGGCATATTTATAGACAACGGCTGGGTCCTTCAGGTCATGTGACACATCCCTGGATTCCTCTCAGTCAAATCGAATGGTATAGAACTCATTGGTCAGTACTACGATACTACAATACAGCCAGGAGATGGTGACAAAAACCATGAGTTCCCCACATTGGCTTTCTGTCTGCTTTGGTCTAAAGGCTTTTTTTGAAGCCGCATGATCGCCAACCGTCCCAATGAATGGGAATTGACGGTAGAAACGTGAGTAACTAAGATCTGCCATTTTTGGTTAAAATAACATAAGCCTTGGTGAAATATTATGGCAAGAACATAGATTTTTGTCAGTGTGACTGTAAAACGTTTGAAAAAGTTTTGACTGCTGGTGTCATTGGAAAGCTGGGAATTTCTAATTTCCTTCGATACCAAGCATGTTGTTTTAAAGTGACAAGAAAATTATCCCAGCACCTATAAACGCAACTGGCTCTTATATTTACGAAGCTTATATTTTTACGACATCATCATTAAAATACTTCGTAATCAGACACAGTTTGGACAAAATACAACTGGTTTACGGATTCTGAAAGCTCAAGACCCCATGTTTTCAAAACAGTGTAACACTCATGTTATCTATAAAAAATAATTCAACTTTTCACAGCGACTTTTCCTCACTACACCATGGGGGTCCCGGTACTAGGGAACTTGCGGTAGAACTGGTTTAAACCTGCAATAAGTGATTTCAGACCCTATAACAAATCCTGAAACTAACGTGTGCTATGTGGAGACTTCTGTGAGACGTAATGATATAAACAAATAGAAACACACGCAGACCGGCTGTATTGTTGTTTTCACCTCTTTTCTAAAGCTTGTTGTCATGTTCGGACCGAACAGTAGCTTTTCCTTTTTTTAAAACTAGCTTGTCTCCTCCCTCACTGTTTCCCATCCCTGAAAAAAAATTCTCGTAATGGCAGAATCGATGCAGCGCACGAGTAAACTTTTTCAAGTAGTAAACTTGCTACCTGCCTCTTCACTTGTGGGACATGTAACCTTCAGTAGGAGAAAAATCTGGCAAAGCGAGACAGGTAACAGGCGACATTTCTCCATAGGTACGTTTATTTTAGCCTTTACGCACGGTTTGTCCTTAAGGGGCTTCTGTAGCCTAGCAGTTTTACTGTGTGTTTACAAATGTGTTGTAGTTTCTGTCACCCTCTAGTGGTCAGAAAATCACTTAGTGTAGCTTTAAGAGTTGTTTGCTAAAATGTAATGTGTCGTGTTATAGCGCCACCATCTGGCTGATAAGGTTAATTTTTGTTGCCTTAGTAGTGAAAGAGATTTAAAACCTATTTACCAAATTTGATTTCTGTAAGATGAAGCATTTAGGAATTACGCCTTCCTTCCTGTTTGTGCATCTACAACAGTCACAAGTATCATAAATCTATAATGTAGGCAGCTCAATCATGCTGTGTGTAAATTTCAAATTTCAATTGAGTCAACTTTGTAGGATTCTTCTTTTTTTTTAAATAGTTACTATTGCAAGGATGGCCTGAAGAAGGTCCTATGGAGTGCAGCCAAATGTGGTCTGTGAAACTTTGGGGTCCATCCCAAATACGTATCTGAAGTTAAGTTGCTCTAGGATCAGGCGTTTGGGAATTATGCATCACTTCCTGTTTGCACATCTTTGCCATCAACTTAATTTGTGCACCAAACACCTTAGATTTTAAAAACTCTGGGTAACAGCTGTAATCTAGTTAGTCCATATATGCTGTGTAAAATAGGTTTTCCATACAATTCAAAATCGTGGAAAAACCATCAAGCAATGGATTCATCTTGAGCCAAGAAATCTGAGAATTAGTAATACAAATGCAGAGTTCATTTCTAAGATGCTGTATATTAATTTTGGAAAGAAAAATGATAACCTTTTATTCATCATTCAATATCTCTACATCTCTCAGATCTAGGAAGAAGTGGCACCATGACATAAGACTCCTCCCTACACAGCTGCTCCAAGCGCAGCCTCAGACTGGCTAATAAAATCGTCCAGGACTCTTCTCATGTTTTGCACGAGGAGTATCAACTGCTGGGGTATGGACTATGGCATGTTGATGCTCATAGGTGCAGGACTTACGTTCTTTACCGTTTTTTTGTTTGTTTGTCTTGTTTTTTTCCAGCAGGTGTCGTGTCTACTGTATTATACCATTCTGATGAGGTGTTTGTTCAATACTGTGTCATGTCATGATGATGTCTTCTTGGTGAAGTGTTTTTTGTTGATGTTTTTTTTTTTTTTCAATGATGTATCATGTACTTTAATGATTGTTGGGGCATGTCAGGCAAGACAAATTCCCATGAGAATGGACAATAAAGTATTATCTTATCTTATCTTATCTCTTGGATATCTAATTTTGGATTCAAATGCTTAAAATCCAAATCAAACACTAGTTGAGTGTTACACTGGGCGCTCTATCAGTCTACAATGTCCAGTGAGAATCAAGAGAGCAATGCTTTGGAATGAAACTCAGCCCTGGTCTATTTTAGTTAAGAGCTGAGCATTTCGGATAAAGCATTATTTGGAATGAATCACACCCCTGGTCTGACAAAGCTCCACCCAATCTGACTCAACTGGGACAAACCAGGAAACAGAAGTTGCCATTCTTCTTCTCCTCACTGAGAAGAGACACACACGCTGAGAGACAGACGATAAGATTCACCTTCCCTCCTACAGGAGGGAATACTGGAATACTGGAATACTGGAATACTGGAATACTGACACTTCAACCTGCTGCTGACCCCCGAATGTGAGTTTTAGAACCACGACTCAAGGTGAAAGCAACTTTCAGGGAATTTTCTGGAGGAGTAAGTGGTACCATGACTAACTGAATGACTGATTTCCTGTTTGCGCAGCCTGCCCAGTCTGTTTTTAGTTTCACTAAGAAACAGAAAATGGCTTCAAGATCAGAGGAGGATCTCTCCTGTCCTGTCTGCCATGATATCTTCAAAGATCCTGTCGTCTTGTCATGTAGCCACAGCTTCTGTAAAGCCTGTCTGAAGAGCTGGTGGACAGAGAAACTAATACATGAGTGTCCAGTTTGTAAGAGAAGATCTTCAAGGAGTGAACCACCTTGTAACTTGGTGTTAAAGAACCTGTGTGAGGCTTTCTTACTGGAGAGAGATCAGAGAGCTTCAGCAGAGTCTGAGCCTCTCTGCAGTCTGCACTCTGAGAAACTCAAGCTCTTCTGTCTGGACCATCAGCAGCCAGTGTGTGTTGTCTGTCTGCATTCAAAAACACACACCAACCACAAATTCAGACCCATCGACGAAGTTGCACAGGATCACAAGGAGGAACTCCAGAAATCACTGAAGCCCTTACAGGAGAAACTGAAGCTCTTTAATCAAGTTAAAGGAAACTGTGATCAAACAACAGAACACATTAAGGTCCAGGCCCGACGCACAGAGAGGCAGATTAAGGAGGAGTTTAAGAAGCTTCACCAGTTTCTACAAGAGGAAGAGGAGGCCAGGATCGCTGCACTGAGGGAGGAAGAGCAGCAGAAGAGTCAGATGATGAAGAAGAAGATTGGGGGTCTGAGCAGAGAGATAGCAGCTCTTTCAGACACAGTCAGAGCCATAGAGAAGGAGCTGAGAGCTGAAGACGTCTCGTTCCTGCAGAACTACAAGGCTACAGTGGAAAGAGTCCAGTGCCCCCTGCTGGAGGATCCACAGCTGGTCTCAGGAGCTCTGATAGACGAGGCCAAACACCTGGGCAACCTGAGCTTCACAGTCTGGGACAAGATGAAGAAGATGGTCTCCTACACTCCTGTGATTCTGGACCCAAACAGTGCCGATACAAAACTCATCCTGTCTGAAGATCTGACCAGTGTGAGATATGGAGAGAAACAGCAGCTTCCTGAAAACCCAGAGAGGTTTGACTACCGCTGGATCCTGGGATCTGAGGGCTTTAACTCAGGAACTCACGGCTGGGATGTTGAAGTTGGAGACAATACAGACTGGGGACTGGGTGTGGCAGCAGAGTCTGTCCAGAGGAAGGGAGTTGTAAGGGATGGATTTTGGTTAATACAGTTCTTTTTTGGGAAATACACAGCACGCTCCCCATCAGATCCAGAAACTGTTCTCCCAGTGACGAAGAAGGTCAAGAGGATCAGAGTGCATCTGGACTTGAACAGAGGAAAGCTGTCATTCTTTGATCCTGATAGTAACACACACATACACACCTTCACACACACTTTCACTGACAGGCTGTTTCCATACATTCACACGGTGGAAGAATCCCCTCTGAAGATATTACCAGTGAACGTCTCTGTAACAGTGGAGTAGCACAGTTAGAGATAAAGAGGATGATGATGAAATGATTAGGTAATGTACACAACTAGTCATCCATTTCTAGCTAAGGGGGAATACCAGTCGAGGATTAATTTCATGTCATTCTTATTTCTACATATAGAAGATAAAATGAGATAAAATGAAACTGTATTGATCCCTACGGAGAAATCAGGTTATTGCAGCAGCAAATACAAATAGGATGCAACAGGGAAAAATAGAATATAAACAAGAATATAGCAAAGGGTTCTGTAAACATACGCAACCGAAACAACAACTAGAAAATGTTACGTAGAATATATAAATGAAAAGCATGCAAAAAAGTATGGATTACAGCATTATTGGGGTGTATAAAATAACAGCAGTGAGACAAAGAAAGAAAATAGAATTTGTACAATATAAAATATACCAAATATATTAAATACAGGCTATATGTATACATGAATATATGCTACATATTATATGAAAATATACCAAAAATGATCAAACATTGTATATGGTTTGAAATAGGAGGAAAACATTGTAAGGATATCAACATATGCATTATAGCAATGAGAAGGACATGGGAAGGAAACAGATGTGTGGAATGACAGCAAATGCTCAGTATGTGACTCATATTCACATTAACACAGAATCCATACATAACTACAGTGTCCTAGCATGCAGACGTGCATTGTAAAAAACTATTCACCTTGTCACTATATTCACTTTAAAGATGCAGATGTACAGAATGTGCAGATTCTGTAGATCAGTGAATATAATCAACTTTGCCAAAGCCAGAAACTACAGAAGCAAGACTCTAATGTCCTGATGATGACGTAGTCGTCATGGTGTTGTTGATGACAGCTAGAACAACAACAACAACAGATTGTATTTTACAACACTTTGTTACTACACTACACTACACTAGCTACACTGGGCAACCTCACACTGTGGCGGCCCCAAATGGCAGCAAGAGATAAGTGTTGACAATTCGCTCTGACAGTTAGCTCTGACTGCAGTCATGTAAACCTTCAATCAGCCTTCATATGAGAATTGCTCTTGCATATTATTCATTCACACACTAGGTCGTGTATACTACAGGTCTGTAATATTGAATATACTGAATTATGGAAAAGCTGCAATTCCAGTTGTATTGAGGTTTCTCATCCATATGGGTTATTGCCCATAATTAAGACTATTAGCCTTGGGTCTTTATAGTTTTGGCTGTGACATCCATGTGCAAAACGACGACTGTGAGCAGTGATCATCAGTCCTCCAGTCTGCAGAAGGCAGTCATGTACTAAGCAGGATAACAGTGGTTAGACGGTAGTATGTGAAGAAATAGACAACCTGATCAGCAGCTATAAACATGTAAACAGCTGATCACTGCTCTCTCATGCCTGTGCACAGTCGGCATCTGATTACTTGGTACTAGTTGGTTTAAACAGATAATCCTTTTCAAGCCTGTGTAAACATAGTCAGTTAGTGGGGATGGGATGCTCTTCTTTGTAAGTAAATGAAATTAAGTCAATAAATATTTTAAAAACAGAAGAAAATTTGAATAAAAAATGCTGTGTCATGTCAAAGTAGACAAGCCTACTACTGAATTTTCTTCAGATGTACAATCTTAAAATGATTTTTCTCTATTATTTATCAATACACAGGATATGATGTTAATATTCCTTGTCCTTATGATATACTACCATACCAGTGAGTACCATAGAAAACATCAAGCTACTCTGTCATAAATCTACAGCTCCATAAGACAGGCAGCAACATTCACCAGCTACCTACTCTAGTTTCAGGGTGAGTGTAGGCAAATCATGAGGTTTGAAAACATCACCCCAGTGAAAACTTCAACCTGTCTTATTTTGTTCTTCATCTTTAGTGTTAAATGTATTTTGTATTTCTTTATTCCAGGTTCTTAGAGTTTCTCTCCACTGTAACTAGTCTTCTCTTTGTAGTTAAATCATTTAAACCCCAGCAGATCCAGGCTCAGCATTTACAAAACAAAATATATCCATATCTGTTTGGGAAAGTAAATCAGAACCTCATAGTTTGTCATTTTCATTCATTTTGTCAACCAAGTACTTCAGTTATCCAGCGTCCTTTAAAAATACCATCATTTTAATTCTGCACTATCAATTTGTTAGAGTGGGTGTCACTTTATTTAAAAGGTGGAGATCTCATTTTTTATTCAGACGTTATGTAATGTTGATGATTTAGGAACTGAAGCTTTCTGTACTGTTGCATTCATTGTACGTTACTCCACTAAAGAAAATCTAATCTAGCTAAATGCCTGAAATGTAAATTACTGATTTTGTATGTTAGCATTGTAATCTGTAACCTACAGTGATTATTTTCAACTACCTTTGGATAAGTTTGCCTCTGAAACCCAATAAAGAATGAAGTTAAGAGGAACTTTGTTCAGATTTACTGACTGTGATTTCAGTAGCGCCGTCATCATGTCTAGTTTCTTCTGACTAAGAGAATCTACTGAGCATGTGCTAAAACAACAGACTGTTTGAAACCAGGTGATACTCAAACTTAAAGGATAAGGCTGGTGTTTTTTAATGCATTGCTTACCGTCAACAAATCCTATGAAAATAACAAAATCAACAATGCGTTTGCTCTACTCCCGTTACTTTCTGACTTCCCACGTTCCCTTTTTAGCCGTCAACCCGGAAGTGATTGGCTCCAATTGTGAGATAAAAACCTTTAAATACAGCTCACAAAGACATAGTTTACATTTTAAAAATCACTAACTGTTACCATGAAAAGTCAGGCTGTTGTAGTTATTACCAAATCAAATTCAAATGGGAACAAATTATTCATTACGCCGGGGACTATTTTCTGTGTTACGGAACTACTTTCCTGAGATGGATAACGTGGTTACGGCCGGCTTATTAAGTTGTTTGAGGAAAAAGTTGGCCGGCCCGGTGCATCGTGATGATGAAATATGCTGCAGAGCAGCAGCATGGCTCTGTGACGGGTTTTTAATAGTTTTTTTAATATAATGGAGTTCTATGGCTGCTGAGACATGAGGCTGCATTGGGCACCGGCTACATGGACGAGACTTGTTGGCAAAACAAAATCATTGCTGATTTTGTTATTTTCATAGGATTTGTTGACGGTAAGAAATGCATTAAAAAACGCCGGCCTTATCCTTTAACATACTATGTGTGACGTTAAATGAGTATGCAGTGTGTTTCCACTGCATAGTATGTTGAGTTTATGAATGCGAAAAATGCATGGATGTATACTACAGTGGCAAGAATTTCTAATTTCAAATGTAAGTAGATAATATTTATTTCATGAACACGGTTCTGTGTGTGTTAAAAGGCTTATAGTGTTTTTAAAATGAGAATTTGATTTTTGAAACTGCACTTAAAGCTACACAGGCTTGCTAGCCTGCTTGTGTTAATTTACCACAGAGATTAGCGATTAGTCTTGCTATTATTAGAGTGTTTCATATTAGCTGCAAACAAATAATTCAGATGTACAGTTAACTACATAACATTAGCGGCTAACAGATGTTTGTTGTTGCGTAAGCTAATGTTATAGCTTTGCAGCAAGTTAACTTTTGCATGTTGCTTGGACATATTATGTTAAAATGCATTCAACTTTATGATGTGTAATGCTATGTTTCATGCATTTGGAAAATAAAAGATTCCAGCAACACTTCGGAGTACTGGGAACAGCGTTTATTAGCAAATCCAACACGTTTGGGCTGTGGCCTTCATCAGGGTTTATGAATCAATATGTCTAAAAGCCTATACATATACATAAGCACACTAAAATCAACCAATAGAATAAGAGACAGTGGAAATAACAACCAATAGAATACTAACACATTGTTTCATTGAGCCATACAGGAACAGAGGATGTGGTCATGTGACAAAAACACCCACTGGTTACCAACAAGATATAGAAGTTCAACAAAAGTTTCCCTCTTCACTCCATAAGGCACAGGAGGATACAAAATATAAAGTAAAATCTGAAATAAATGTTTTAAAATAATAAATAATTGAATATAAAATCTGAATGTCATGAAATGTCCAGAAGGCCTCCATCTTTTTTCTCATGTGGGCAATGTTGCCACCTCTTTGGTTTGGTTTAACCTGTTCAATCTGTTGCTTAAAATGTCTGGTAACTGATTAGTTTCATCATTTCTTTTGATACAACTCGCTCTTTTAGGGGACGGCATGTTTCACCAATGTATATTACATTACATCGTTTATACATATCTCATATCTTACCACATGGACACTGTATCATGTATATGACATTTGTTTAGACTAGTTTCTAGAAAATTCTGAAATTCTGAAAAATACCACCACTACCAAAAATAGTAAAACTAGACCAGAAACGAAATTGAAATGAAACTACTTATACCAAACCCACACTGAAAACTAACAATTGAAATAAAGTCAAAACTAAGTATAAAAAATAAGAAAAATTCGAATCACATCAAAAGACTAGTCTGAATATAGAGAAAATTCAATTTAACACGTAGACTTGTCTCCGCACAGCATTTTAATTAATCTTAAGCATCTTAATTTTATTTACTTACTTTTTTATGCTTTTTCTTTCTTGTTGCACTTTGCTTGCCTTTAATCATCTTTTTCCTGAAGCACTTTAAACCTGCATTATTCCTGATTTTTTTTTAATATAAAACTGCAGCTGTCTATTCAGCCTAAAACAGGAAGTGTGGCTGCAACAAAGATGTAGTAGTAGTAGTAGTCGCACTATGTATTACTGCTGTTATTGAATACACCCCAGAATCCATACTTTTTTGCATACTTTATACATCACTCATTTATACATACTACTAAACATGCTGCAAATGTTGCATCCGTTCACAGAAGCCTCATTTGCTATATTCATATTTATATTCTGTTGCTGCATCGACCTGATTTCCCCACAGGGATCAATAAAGTTTCTTATTTTTCTATCTTATAATTTTATCTCACAGATTGTAGGAATATACTGTACATATATATATATATATATATATAGATATATATATATATATGGAAATAAGAACAACATGAAATGAATCGTTAAGTGTTATTCCCCTTAAAGAAATGGATGGCTAGTTGTGCACATTACCAAATCATCAACTGTTACAGAGACCTTCACTGGTAATATCTTCAGAGGAAGTGTATTTGTAGTCAAAACGTATGGAAACAGCCTGTCAGTGAAAGTGTGTGTGAAGGTGTGTATGTGTGTGTTAGTATCAGGATCAGAGAATGACAGCTTTCCTCTGTTCCAGTCCAGATGCACTCTGATCCTCTGGAGCTTCTTCTTCACTGGGAGAAGAGTGGGTAGATATGGTAGGGAACGTGTTGAGTATTGACCATGATAGAACCCTATTCTCCATAATCCAGACTGCATGTCTCCCTTCCTCTGGACAGACTCTGCTAACACACCCACTGCCCAGTATATATTGTCTCCAACCTCAACATCCCAGCTGTGAGTTCCTGAGTTAAAGCCCTCAGATCCCAGAACAGAGTGGCGGCAGTCAAACCTCTCTGGGTTTTCAGGAAGCTGCTGACTCTCTCCACATTTCACACTGGTCAGATCTTCAGACAGGATGAGTTCTGGATACGCAGTGTTGGGGTCCAGAATCACAGGAGTGTAGGAGACCATCTCCTTCATCTTGTCCCAGACTGTGAAGCTCAGGTTGCCCAGGTGTTTGGCCTCGTCTATCAGAGCTCCTGAGACCAGCTGTGGATCCTCCAGCAGGGGGCGCTGGACTCTTTCCACTGTAGCCTTGTAGTTCTGCAGGAACGACACGTCTTCAGCTCTCAGCTCCTTCTCTACGGCTCTGACTGTGTCTGAAAGAGCTGCTATCTCTCTGCTCAGACCCCCAATCTTCTTCTTCATCGTCTGACTCTTCTGCTCCTCTTCCTCCCTCAGTGCAGCGATCCTGGCCTCCTCTTCCTCTTGTAGAAACTGGTGAAGCTTCTTAAACTCCTCCTTAATCTGCCTCTCTGTGTATTGGGCCTGGACTTTAATGTGTTCTGCTGTTTGATCACAGTTTCCTTTAACTTGATTAAAGAGCTTCAGTTTCTCCTGTAAGGGCTTCAGTGATTTCTGGAGTTCCTCCTTGTGATGCGGTACAGCTTCATCGATGGGTATGAATCTGTGGTTGGTGTGTGTTTTTGAATGCAGACAGACAACACACACTGGCTGCTGATGGTCCAGACAGAAGAGCTTGAGTTTCTCAGAGTGCAGACTGCAGAGAAGCTCAGACTCTGCTGAAGCTCTCTGATCTCTCTCCAGTAAGAAAGCCTCACACAGGTTCTTTAACACCAAGTTACAAGGTGGTTTACTCTTTGAAGATCTTCTATTACAAACTGGACACTCATGTATTTGTTTCTCTGTCCACCACCTCTGCAGACAGGCTTTACAGAAGCTGTGGCTACATGACAGGAGGACAGGATTTTTAAAGATGTCAAGGCAAACAGGACAGGAGAGATCCTCCTCTGATCTGGAAGCCATTTTCTCTCTGAGTGAAGTTAAAAACAGACCAGGCAGACAGCTCAAACAGGAAATCAGTCATTCAGTCAGTCATGGTATCACTCCCTCCTCCAGAGACTTCCCTGAAAGTTGCTTTCACTTTGAGTCGTGGTTCTTCTAAAACCCAAATTCAGTGTGAGGGGTCAGCAGCAGGTTGAAGTGGCAGTATTCCAGTATTCCAGTATTCCAGTATTCCCAGTATTCCCTCCTGTAGCTGTCCTCTCTCAGTGGAAGTCGTGGGTTTGGTCTGAAGGTGAATCTTATCGTCTGTCTCTCAGCGTGTGTCTGTTCTCTGTGAAGAGTGGAAGAATAACAACCTCTGTTTCCTGGTTTTTCTCTGATGAGTCAGAGAAGGGGCGGAGCTTCATCAGGGTAGTGGTGTGTTTCATTGCTCTCTCATCACTCACTGGGTATTGTAATATCCTTGTCCTCAGGACTCTAATTACTGGCGGTCCAAGTGCCAATTTTGTGCTGGACGGCTGAACTCATGTTCTGATTCGGTAGGATAGCCTAAGACAGCCTTGTCATCGTGAAATACATTACATAGCAGTGGTCAAAAATGTTTTCCAACACGCAAGGGCCAAAATGTTGTTTTAACCTTCTGTAATATCACCGAGATGACTATCCTTACAGGACTAAAATTATCACAGCACCCTTGAGTTTGTCAAAACACAGTGGGCGTTTGGAGCTGGAATTTTGTCATGGGTAGAAGGGGAAAAACACAGACATGGACAATCCGGACAGGATTAACATTACCTGAAATTACCTGACCTCCCCCTAGAGAAACTAATCCACTCCAAATAGGGCTTTACTCAGCAGAACCTAGACATTACAATGCTACTGAAATTACAGTCAGTAAACCTCAGTAAAACAAAATCCGGTAACCCTTCATTTTACAGGTCCCTAATAACGTATTAACTATTTGTAAGTAGACCTTAACAAAAAAACTATTACACAGTAATGTGGCTAATAATTATACAACAACATATTTGCGTTCATATATAATTACATAGTACCGGACCTGTAAAGTGAAGCGTGTCTATTTCCTACAATTCAATAGTAATTCCTATGTATTTACATGGTACCGGACCTGTAAAGTGAAGCGGGTGTAATTGGACAATAAATCATACAATGTGACCATGTTTATTTTCTTTATTGGCATTCAAGTGGTACATTTAAACAGGACAGCAGCTTACATTTCATACAGACCAGACAGTAAAGTGTCGGGGGGTCAATTTTACAGATATCGAGCCGTTCTCTAGGGTTAGGGTTAGGGTTACCACTCCCTCCTCTAGAAAATTGTCTGAAAGTTGCTGTCACTCCGAGTCGTGGTTCTTCTAAAACCCAAATTCAGTGTGAGGGGTCAGCAGCAGGTTGAAGTGGCAGTATTCCCAGTATTCCCTCCTGTAGCTGTCCTCCCTCAGTGGAAGTCATGGGTTTGGTCTGAAGGTGAATCTTATCGTCTGTCTCTCAGCGTGTGTGTCTGTTCTCAGTGAGGAGTGGAAAATAACAACCTCTGTTTCCTGGTTTTTCTCTGATGAGTCAGAGAAGGGGCAGAGCTTTGGCAGGGTAGTGGTGTGTTTCACTGCTCACTGGGTATTGTAGACCAGTGATTCTATATCCTGGTCCTCAGGACTCTGATTACTCCTGGTTTTCATTCCAGCTGTCTAATCAGGGGCTGATATATGCCTGGGATGCCAGGTGAATGTAATAAACTAGCTGGTGGGATAAAAAAAACAGTCTTACTCTGGACCCCGAAGACCAGCATTGAGAAACACTGTTTTAGACTGGTAGAGGGTCCAGTGGACCACTCAGCCACCAGGGAACTAGTGCTTGATTTGGATTTGCTTTCTTGGAATATAACTGCATTTGTATTTCTAAATCCAGAACACAATAATCATAATCCTGAGATCTTAATTCTTTACAGACATATTGGCCCCCTTTATACCTGGCATTAACATGTGCCTCTTATCCCTGGTATTGAAATGCGTCAGCGGTATACACGTTGAAATCAGTGGCAGCTGCATCCACAGTTCCACAGTAAATACTCAGTGGGGGTTTGGACCGACTGGATCCTTTCTGCCGTTGCTGCATCACAACCGCAGGTGATTTAGGCTTTGTCAACATTGTGAAACATTGGCTCTGTGTTCCTCTCTATAAAAAAGCCTAATTTGAGAAACATTATGCTATCGACACAGAGAGAGAAAAGGCGCATCGACCGGTGAATATCAAACTTCAAACTAACTTCACCCGTTGATCAACAGAGCCTGACCTGATCCGGTCTGGTCTCAAAATAAACGGCAGACTGTGCTCACAAGCTTTCAATTCAAATTTGATTTGTTTGAGAGTGAAAGCTAAACTTACAGTTAACAATAATGTTAACTGTAACTCCAAGTTCTGCAGTTAATGTTGTGTTCATTCTGAAAGCGACTCGTGACCTACAAGCCTCCACCGCACCGCAGCCTGCTGCACTCTGCTTTAATAACATCATGTAGCGTACAATACCTTTTTTTTTTTTTATTTGTACTAACTAAACATTTAACCATTTGAAAGAAAAATAAAAGTAGCGAAATGTAACTTTGACAAAGTAACTAATAACTGATTACATAAATTGAAAAATGAATGCGTTAAGTTTCTCGTTACCACAAAAAAGTAATCTGATTACTGTTCAAGTTATCGCGCTCACCCAACACTGGGTAGGAGTGTGTGTGTGTATACAAGCGCATGTGTTTGATCGCATTCGCAGTTTGTGTGAGCAGATCCACTAACTGCTGCAGAGGTATCTTCATTGATGCTGTTCAATACAAGAACCTCCTATATCCAGCATGATCTGATGATGAAGGGAAACTTACAGCACAATTAATCACAGAGGTTTGGTGTTTCTACACTGTGCTGAGCCTAATCTGCATTCACTCAGCTGCAGCAAACACTGCTGGGAAACGGCCAGCTCTCTGATAGTAAAATGTAATATAACAAAACAATGAAAATTCACCGCCTAGCCTTCCTGCTCACCTAAAACAACCGATACAGGACGACTACAGGGAGATTATTCCATACATCATGATGAAAGCATCTAAATAAAAGCCATTTCTCAAACACAACAGGTAGCAGAGCTGATAGTGGGGAAACGCCTGGGAGCAAACCCCAAACTGTTTATTTTTTACAGCCTTGTAGTATCTCAGCTTTATTAAACAGTGTACAGTAGAGCGAGGGGGAGATGGAAGAAAGAGAGAGGTCACAGGCTGGGTTTGAACCCACAACATCGCAAATACATGGCATGTGCTTTAGCCCTCTGCGCCACAGGCATGCCTGTTCACATGAAGCCCTTTCACACTTTTTGCACTTTCTGTGATTATTATTAATAAAATAGTTAATTAGTTAAATGTATTATTGCATGTTAAAAAATATAGTTAAGGTACATACCCTTTATTATTGGGGAGTCAATCCCTAGAGGATTATATCCATTCATTTTGGAGTGATTAGGAGTAATAATAATATAATTAACTGGTTAACTTTATTAATTTATGATATAAAATAGTTACAGCATGCAAGCTTTATTATTATGAAGATTAGTTCAGAAGGAAAAATGTTATTATTTGATGAAATAAAAATAGTTGGGACATACAACCAAAATAATTGGGAAGATTAACCCTGGAGTCTTATTGAATGATTACTGAATGGCTTTTTTATTACATTTGACTTAATGGGGCCTTCGAGGATCGGGGAATCTCGGGGATATACCCCTGCTGTCGGCCCCCAACAGCATCCTAGTTAATGTTTCATATTAATCTGCTGCTCTGCTCAGATGGCTAGTAGCTCCTTGTCACTGAGTGAAAACAAAAAGATTTTTTTGAAAACAAAAAAGGTTTTCAAACTTTCAGTTCTCCGCTCCAAACAAATGCAGCTGTAAGCGAGTTGCAGAATGAAATACGCCGCCCAGAGTCTCTTGGGATTGGTTGAAAGCATACTATGCATATAAAATAATATATAATATAAAAAAATATTTAAAAAAATGTTTTAACATTTCAGTCAACTAAAATGTGCATCATAGCCTACGTCTACGGCCCTTATCTCCAAATTTTGCCGAACCTCAATAGCGGTGGCTAGTCTTGAGTTTCCATAGCTAGGCTAGCTATGGATTCCACATCCAAAAAAAGAAAAGTCTCTGAGGAAAATAGAGAATTTAGTAGTGCGTGGACAGATTCGTTTGCTTTCACCGCCAACGCTGCTGGCTTACCGGTATGCTTGATCTGCAGCGAGAAATTAGCAAACAACAAAAAAAGTAATATTGAAAGACATTTCCTGAACAAGCACACTGCATTTGCTGAAAAGTATCTGGCTGGGGATGAGAGAAAGAGAGCGATTTCGGAACTGCTGCGGAAAGCAGAGCAGAGCAAATGTACTTTTAAGAATTGGATCAAATCTCCAAACTCCACTACTGCTGCTAGTTTTGTGGCAGCTCAAGAGATAGTAAGGCGTGGAAAGCTGTTCACGGACGGTGAATACATGAAAGAATCGTTCATTAAATATCAGAGCATCTATTCTCAGAGTTCAAAAACAAAACTGAGATAGTTCAGAAAATTAAAGATATACCCCTCTCCGCAAAGACCGTCAAAGACAGGGCCATAAAAATGGCAACAAATATCACCAGTCAGCAAATCGAGGACATCAATTCAGCTCCAGCATACTCAATTGCCTGCGATGAGTCAAGCGATGTGAACGATATTGAGCAGACAGCGCTGCTATGCAGGTATGTGAACTCTGATGGGCCGCAAGAAGAAGTCATTGAGTTGATACCGCTGAAAGGCCAAACACGGGGGGAGGATATTTGTGAGGCTGTTGTGAACTGTTTAAAAGCCAAAGAAATAAACACCAGCCACATGGTGTCAGTGGCTACAGATGGGGCACCTAGTATGAGAGGGACACAGTAGGGGTTTGTGACTTTACTACAGAAGTCGTTGGATTGAAAGCTGCTTACGTTTCACTGCATCTTGCACCAAGAAGCACTGTGCGCTCAAACATTCCCCCACCGAGTGTGTGGAGGTGATGAACCTCGTCATCCAGATAGTGAACAAAATAATAGCAAAAGGCTTAAACCACCAACAGTTCTGTGCATCGCTAGATGAGGTCGACAGTGCATATTCGGATCTCCTGCTGCATAACAAAGTCCGGTGGCTGTCCAGAGGGGAGGTCCTGAAACGGTTTGCCGCTTGTGTAGAACATGTGAAAACTTTCCTGCAAAGCAAAGGCCTGACCTATCCAAAACTGGAAGATCCCGATTGGCTGGAAAAGTTGCACTTCATGGTGGACATGACAAGTCACCTAAACAGGTTGAACAAAAGTCTCCAGGGAAAGGGAAGCACGGCCCTGCAGATGCTGGAAGATGTTTTAGCGCTGTGTTCACCAGAGATGTACAGAGAGGCACGCTTTCTCACTTCCCCTCCGTGAGAGAGTTCAAAGGACACAATCACATCAATTGTGATTATTTTTAATAATTAATTTTATTAACGTGTGATCATCGGAATGCAAACTGCATTTGGGGAAAGATTCAGCGAGTTCCGAAAGGAAAAAACTACACTATCCTTCCCTGTCACACCCCTGGACATTGACCCATCCCTGTTGAACATGTCCGCATTCCCAGGAGTAAGTCAACCCGACCTTGAAATTAAACTGGCCGACATAGCTGACAAAGACTTATGGGTGTCCAAGTTCAAAAGCCTGACAGCCGAGCTCGAAGATGTCGCCCGTCAGAAGGCCATTCTCGCTCAAAACCACAAATGGAGCAATACTGAAAACCTCCCAAAACCCAACAAAACTGTTTGAAACATGGAATGCTATTCCGGACAATTATATGAACATGAAGAAGTATGCATTTGGAGTCCTGTCCATCTTTGGATCAACGTACTTGTGCGAGCAGGTTTTCGCAAGCATGCACTACATAAAATCCAAATATCGCTCCCGCCTCACAGATGAGAGCCTGCAGTCTTGTGTGAAGATCAAAGTTACATCTTACAGCCCTGATATCGAGAAGATCTGCAGTGACATTCAGAAACAGAAATCGCATTAAACAGGTGAGAACGCTATCCTTTAATAGGCTATTATTTTGCAACAAAGTATCTGTTTTAGCAAGTTGTGATTTTGTCAACGAATTGAATGACCCTTAGCTGATATCGTTGTGTTTTATGGTCAGGCCCGAGGGTTGATTGCTGTACGTGGCTGAGGAAAAAAGAAGAGGATTACCTCGGACTGAACTGGACTTTAGTCAAAATTAAATTGAAACTGGCCTATTTTTTTTTACTTTTTACTATTTTTAAAGCTATTAGGCTATATGTTTTATTTATTATCAAAGTAGGCTACTTTTTATTTTATTCATTTTCACAAACACGGGGAGGACTCAAAGTAGGCCTGCATAGCTCTTTATAGCTACTCTATTTCAAAGTAGGCCTACACATGCCAGTGGATTTTTTCTCCACTTCACAATTGTTCAGTTTTGTGTTTTGTTGGTAATAGCATCCCCCAATAAAATTGTAGTGTATTGTAGTTCTATAATTTCATAAATGTAACAAAACATGGTATTATTGTAATGGAAATGCAAAGTTAAAATACCAAATAATCATAAATAGCCCACTGCAGAGTAGCCACATGTGGTAAAACTGTCAGGACTGTGCGGCGCGGCGCTCTCCGGGGTGCTGATCCTGCTGCTGGAGCAGCTAGGGAGCTGTCCAGAGCGCTCTCTTTCTCCTCCGCCCACAGTGTAGTGGAGCTTCCAGCCAAATCTCCTGAGACTGTTTCTTCAGTGTCCTGCCTCTCATTTGCACTTGGGTCCTCACTGTATTCTGACAATAACATATTAATGAATGCTCATTTAGACCTATTAGTAATGTTGATAGGATAATTTAGACTTAATAGGCTGTGTTACCTTCATTATAAGGCTCAAATATGTTTTGCGGCTCCAGACAGATTTTATTTTATTTTTTTTGGCCAATAATGGCTCTTTTGATCGTAAAGGTTACCGACCCCTGTGCTAGGCTTTCCAAGCATGAGGAACTGCTGGCTATCAGATGTCAGCATCTGTCTTTTTCTACCCATAATCCCTTGCATTTCGGGCTTGTTTCCTGTAGTTGGTTGGATTACGTTCTCACTCCAAACAAACTGCAGTTCTCTTGTTAGAGGACTGAGACTCTCGGTGGCGTTATTTGGTGCCACCAGAGCTCAA
>NC_136001.1:34244773-34337273 GCF_048128805.1 Centroberyx gerrardi
TCTATATCTCTTGAAGTATATGAAGTGCTACGTGTGTGTGTGTGTGTGTGTGTGTGTCTAGGCAGAGAGCAGGTGAGATAAACAGACCCTGACAGCAACAACACTCTCTGTAATGGGAACAACCAGCACGTCTCCACTGTTCAGCCACTAACCAGCTGGGGAGCAGCGATGTGGAAACAGCAAACCATTCCTTCATTTTGCACTAATCTTTATTTTGTTGTTTGATTCGCTCCCTGAATACTGCATTTGAAGTGTGAAATACACCTGATTCAGTCGACAGGGTAGTATTTGTCATTTTTGCTTAATTAGGCTGTAGACGGGGGAGAATGACAGAGACAGAGAGAGAGGGGACGGGTTATACCTGATGTGACTGGCTGGAAATCAAACCCACATCGCAAAAACATGGCACTTGCCCCGACATGAGTCATGGACCAACCTTTCAGCTGAAACTCAAGTAATCACGTAAACAAAGAGACACACCTGCACATGCTGACATTCATATAATACACTGTGTTATATTACATGTATCAAACCTACGGCTGGGCGATATGGCCTGAGATTCATATCATCATATACTGTCACATTTACCTCAATAATGGTAAATGAAACGATAATTAATTAATCTCCTCTCCTTTCCTCTCCTCCTCTCCTCTCCTTGTTTCCTCTCCTCTCCTCCTCTCCTTTCCTTGTCTCCTCTCCTCCTCTCCTCTCCTCTCCTTGTCTCCTCTCCTCCTCTCCTTGTCTCCTCCTCTCCTCTCCTTTCCTTGTCTCCTTTCCTCCTCTCCTCTCCTCTCCCCTCTCCTCTCCTTGTCTCCTCCTCTCCTCTCCTCTCCTCCATGGTGGGACACACAAACACACAAACCACTCTCCAATTATAGTAGTGGGATGAAACGATAAGAAATACTACATTCACCATTAGTGTCATAAATATAAAAAGGTAAATCCACCTTACTTCTGGTCTTATTCTGTCCTTCTCTGGCTGGCTCGACACAGCTGATCCTACACTCGCTCTGCTACTTTGAAGCGTGTTCAACTGAAGCAACACAAATTTGGTGGGTGAGAGAGTGACGGTGTCGGTTTTGGTAAATTTTTGGTATATCGCCCAGCCCCAATCATACCTATAAATGAGAGAGGCAATAAGTAATATTTTTACTGCCACAGAGTGACCATAATATATCTGCAGGTGGTTGATTGGGTTGTTGATCTATGCCAACGAAAACTTTCCACACATGGAGTTTCAAGACAGTCACACCACCACTTACTGGCATTTACAACTGCTCATCAATGGAGGATGGTGCTACAAGTGAACGACTAGCGGCACAACACATTTCAGGTACGAAGGATAAAAACACTCAAGCCAAAAAGCACATGCCAAAGCAGTTTTACCATTCCACTATACAGCATGGTGACATATCACCTCTTCACTACATGTTTCTGTTGGGTCTCTGCTCTGATTAGCTAGCTTACTCCCCTACATTGTCAAAATGTGACTTTTTAATTCATGTTACTTATACGCCACCATCCCTTAATGGGCTGGGAGGGGTGGGGACTGTTCCAGAGTCCTGTCAATATTTTAATTAAATTCCTACTGGTTGCGGATAGATCACTAGCATTAAGACACAGCATGCTAGCTGGCATGCTAAAAGCAATCTTCCCGCGAATTGGAAAATACCCTTAAAGTTCAACAGAGTCGGTCCACTTAAAACATTCCCACTTTGCATCATGAATAATGATAGACGCTAAGCTAGCTGTTGTGCTAACAGAGAGACTGGATACAGGCTAACATGCTAAGCTAACTCGCTGAAAGCTTTCCGCACTCTGTTCCCAACAACAGACAAACTTGAAAAGCAGAGAATTTACTTTACCTTCTTTCAACCCCCTTCGCAACATTACCCCATTTGACTCCGCATTCATTCTTCAAGAGACAAAATGCACCACTCTATCTTACACAGGCCTGCAGTACAGCGGCGTCCCTCGTCTCACTAATACATTGTGTTCGTCTGAGTTCAAATCCCACATCAGCGCAGCTACTACCTACTGGGCCCATCCTACCTCTCCTACCCTTCCCTCTGTCTGAATAAAACATGCATCCGATTCAATTAAATTTAAACCAAAACCAAAGAGAAGTGAAAAATACCCAAAATGAACTCTGGTTGAATCCCCGAGCTTATTAGTTTGCAGTATCTGTCTTTTTATTTATCTATCACAGAGTGGGCAGACCACTCACATATTTTATTACTTTTTTTAGACAGTAAAGTCAGTTGAACACAGGTCGACAACTGACAGAGTTACTGACCCAAAGTTACCCAATTAGGATTACTAATCTACTCAACCTTTGCCCCCCCTTCCTGCCTCTTGAGTTACACATGGAATTGAACCCCTAACCCTGGCAGTGTTAGTGCCTTGCTCTACCTATGGAGTAACACAGGGAATTGAACCCCTAACCTTTGCAGTGCTTTGCTCTACCCATTGTACAACAGAGGAAATTGAACCCCTAACCGTGGTAGGCTTAGTGCCTTGCTCCACTCTTTGGGTACAAAGGGAACTGAACCCCTAACCCTTACAGTGCCTTGCTCTACACATTAGGCTACTCTAGGAATTGAACCCCTAACCCTGGCAGTGTTAATGCCTTGTTCTACCTATTCAGCTAATAGGACGCTTTCCTGACTAGCTAACATACCCAGAACTGTTGAGTCACTTTCATTTTTTTTGGAAAGTGAAACTCCTTCAGCACCTGAAAGTACACACTGTCTCCTGTCTGCTCTGCCTCAGCAGACTGGGTTTGAGTCCCACATTAGCGAAGCCTTGTGCTCTTTCTCTGCAGCAGTGCCGCTCACTTCCACTGTCTGAATAAAACATGGTCTGCGAAACATAAATTAATCCACTTTAGTAACCGAAGAGACGAGGAAAAATATCCCAAAATACCTCCCTCCCTTCTCCTCTCACCTTCACGTAGGTCCTGAACCCCTCAAACCCCCCAAGCCCACCCCCACCCCACCCTGCTCCCCCTTCCCGCCGGCTTCACATGCTGATGGTTCATGTTCGAACCCCCCCCCCCCCCCCCCTCCTTTCTCCTGCGTGTTCGTCTCGGAAAGCAGAGTTTAATTATTCAGCGATGTCGTGGGAGGTAGAAGAGTCGGTTTGATGTTCGCTCTTCTTGTCCGAATTAAAAATCCATCAAGGTCGTGAATACACAGCGACCTGCTTATGTGTTTCAAGGGTACTGTACGGCGAACAGGCCGCAGTCATTAACGCTCATTAATAAATGTATTGATCTGGTGTGCTGTGCGACTTTGAAGGCAGCCCCATTAGTTGGCCTTGTAACTCTGCAGAGAGGGCATTGCCACGAGGAACTCTGAGAGAATGTGTGTGTGTGTGTGTGTGAGTATACAGTCTTGCATGTGTGTGTGAGGATGTGCACAAGGGCAAGTACTGCACCCTCTGGCACAAGTCCACACATTTTCTGTAACTGTTCTTATCATTCTTATTTTACTACAGTCTTCTAAATACAAAATTACATTAAGTTGAATCCTTTCACTCATTCAGCCCCCCTCCACACACACACACACACACACACACACACACATTTCCCTTAAAACATAGAGAATACACTGACAGATACATAAAGCATAGAAATAAATGTACTATAAATAAATGTAAACAATTCTTATTTCTTTGTACTCTACCTTATTGGGTCTCTTACATGATCATTGAGCCTCATGCAAGAACCACTCGTACGACCAGATTCGTTCTTAAATCACTCGCACGAGCGATTTAAGAGAACTTGCCGCATTCACCAATTTTCTCGTATTTAGAATTTTCTCTTAGGTATGAACAACATTTACGAGTGGTCCAGACCTGTCGTATGAGTCACGTACAGTCAACCTGCCGTTCTCCAAAGCAAAAAAATAACTTTGTTGTTGACCAATGGATTGTATCTCTGTCACTTTGAAGAAATTGTTAGTTTGAATATATAAATGACTCTGTAAAGTAATGTATAATCATGTTGAGATTAACCAGTACAGTGGTTATAGTCACAGGAAAAATAGCAAGGGAGCACTGTTGGCTTTTTCAAAAGAAGGCAGTGCGTAAATTATTTTACCAGAGCCACATAAAATCTCATAAATATCCCTGCAGGTTACATAGTAGCCTATAATTGCCATGGTTATTTGACAAACACTCAGATGAGACAAAGGCAAGGTTAGATTGTATTGGGGAAAATACATTATAGAGGGAGATAAATCTGATTTCTAGGCTATTTTACTCCAGTTGATGACGTTAATGTGGGTAAGTGCAAGTGAATCTAAATTTTAAAAAGAGAAATGGCTTTAAGTTTCACCAGGTTGAGGTGCAAGTCGCTGTCCAGGGCGACATCCTCCGCTGAACACCTGACAGCGCCATATTGCCAATTATGGCAGGTATCGGCCTATTCTTTCATCTGTCTGTGGCCCTCTCCTGTTGTAGTCATGGATCGCCTTGCTTTTTGCATCTAATTTCATGTCAAGCCATTTCTTTTTTTATTTCTGTGACGGTGCCCTAACGACAAATCACTGTAGTCCTATAATATTCCTATAATACTCCAATAGGGACTTATAGTGTCTGTGGTACTCAATAGTGAGTTTATAGTGACCTTATCATGGTATTTTTGTCTTCTGTAGTATCACTATAATATTCCTATAGGGAATTATAGCTTTGTTGGGATATTTATTTAGTATTCATCTAAAACATATTGGAATACTATAGTTGTTTTTCGCAAGGGAACGCACAACAGACAACACTGCATTAACAGCACAAGTTATTTTTTCCCATTCCTTGGCTTTAGCAGGGCCTTTGATTCCACTATTGAATTATATTAAATATTATATGCTGTGGTTGACTTATTTCTGATAGCAGGACTTCAGTCTCAGAGCTGGTAGACTTCTCCTTAGTCTTCCATGTCATTTTTATGAATGAAGCTTCCTGACATAAGGGCCAGACGCCTAACCTTATATGGCATAATTGGGGCGTCAATTATGCAAATTCACAATTCTCATGAACGCGCATTCATTTGGAATAGCACAGGAATATTGTTATAGCGTCCTGAGAGTATTCCTGTGAGCACAGAACGATCATGTAGGAGAGAAGGAAAAGAGGAAAAGAAATGAAGTGAGCTAAGCAGAGAGAGAAGGGACTTTTGAGAGCAGTTTGAATGAGTAAAGGTGAGGGGATGTGATTCAACGAAGAGAAGGTGACGTGCTTGAAAAGAGTTTTCAGCCTACAACATAGCATAAAGATGAATAAAGAAGATTACATATCAGACATAATGCATCAGTGGAATGATCTGATGCTGCTTGGTAATCTTTGTCTTTGATCCAGATCATAGGGACTGTACACAAAAACAACAGAGTGCGACATCAAACAGAGGATATCACTGAAGAGTCAGTAGAAATGACTGTGGCCTTTGAGGAATACATTTGTTGCTCGTTCCCCATATTGTGCATTACATGTATTTATGAAAGTTATTTTAAAGTTTGGGTTCCTTTTATGGTTGCACAGCGAGGCCGAAGGAACTCATTTCAGTCCAGATGAAAAATCCCTCTGACACTTACAACGCAAAACAACTCCACTGAAAAAACAAACAGAAACAACAGGTAGACACAGTCCAACAGAGCAATACATATGTTATGGTAAATGTGCCATAAAATACAGGGGAGAGTGAAAGAAAATATTAGTAAATTTGTGTAAATTCTCACATTACTGCTAGTGTTGTATATTCTGCATACATGTATCATTAGATTCACAATGGAAAAAGTCATTGTAACCAATATACTGTAATATATTGTATTGATTGTAACCTTATAACTCATTTTAGTTATAGTCAAAGGGGCTTTAAGAAATCTATTATGTTTATTGACCTCTATTGGTGACCAAGGAATGTTGCTGCAGCTCTCTGACAGCTTACGGTGGCCTGTAATTGACATACAGTAGGTAGTTCAGCATAATCCAATTCATTATCTTCATTATCTATCTATATTTTCCTCAATGTTTTGTATAATGAGGGATTATGCTGCATGGGATGTTTGGAGAAATTTGATGGACATTTTTTGCCTTTTCTGGAGCAGGAAAAAGATTCCCCATTAACTGTCCAAAGTTAATTGTCCAATCGTAGACGAGGTGACGTCACCTCCAGATATTTCCAGCAGCTACAGTGGAGTTTGATATGAGAAAATGTTTCAGGATGTAAAACATCAGCGGTAAATGTCAGGTTTTGGTGTCAGTCCCTCAGAATCAAAGAGCGAGGGCTTATTTCTAGAGCCGCCATTTTGCACCGAGAGACGTTCAACAATCATACAGGGAGAGATCCATCGTAGAAGAGGAGAGAGACCAATTTCTCCACCACAGGAGCAGGAGAGAGACCAGAATGCACTGCAGCAGAGAGACAAGTTGGGGTTTGAGGAAGGAGTGCAGCTGTGATCATTGACATGCCGACATGTGTTCACAAACTACTTGGCTAGCTTGCTGGCAACAAGTTCATGCCTGTTCTCTGGGGGTTGTCAAAAGGCATTCTGGGAAATGTAGGAAATCACTCACTGCAGTAGAAGCAGACAAATCAGGTTGAGGGAAAGTGGGTTCCCCCCAAAAAGTAAATTACAACACTTCACCACTAAATAACTAACATCACAGACTGATGATATATATCAGTGGAAGAGGATCCGAGGGGATAATTATCCTTTAATTTGACAGTGATTCATTGAGGTTTAAAAATGCGACACTTAGCACCGTTAAAGTTAGAAAGTATGAAGGCAGACTTATGTAACTGTTACCACTTTATCTACCTGCTTCTCTCACAGTGCCATCTCCTTCTGCTGCCATTATTCCAGCAGTCTGTTTATCTGCACTTCTTGGTATAATTAATGCATCAGATGTCATGAACATGGGAGCCGGACACATTAGGCTGTCAAAGTGCCACTCACTGTGATGGGAACGTGTCACACATGGTGCACACACACACACACATATAGACACACCTATACATAGATACACACATACAGATGCGCCTGCCCACATGCATAGATACTTATAGATATAACACACACATAAACACATATATGTATGTGTATTCGCGCCCAAACACTATGCGTGAACGAACAGACGCCTTCATTCATGCCTGAAAGCATTCACACACGTTGCAAAACACACACACTCACGCACAGACTGACAAGCGCACATGAACACATAACCCATAATCTATATGGCAGCCAACATGTCTATAATTACACAGCATGTATCCGTGGCGACCATTAAAAAGCTCTGAGATGATTACTTCAGCTGTCAGGTTTGTTCCCTGATGTGTGAATGTTGATCTCAACGGTTGAATCTCCGAAACTCTCACCTGTCATGACTTAAAAATATACAGTAAAACTAGGATGCATACAAAATATGGTATAAACTATATAATAAATAATTATGCATCACACTCAAAAACAAGATTTTAATATTGATTGAAAAGCCCAACTTTTGTCCTCCGACACACAGCATAAAAACATAAAATAAACATAAAATATGTATAACAATTATTTCAACCGTCAGTGCATGCGAATGCTAATCTCATCTCTTCCCAGTTTAATTACCCAGCTCTCGCCTCTTCTGCGCAAAAAAAACATTTTAATGTTGATTAAAAAGCCAAACTTCTGTCTCTCAAAACTACAGTTGCATAAATACAATTGAGTGTGAGTACAATTGCTCACTGGGTTTAAACATCAGGACATGAATGTTGATTTGTGCTCTACAGTTTCAAACAACCAACACTCATCTCTCAGTACTAGAACAATAAATTAATGAAACAGAACTAAGATGAATGTATAAATAATAGGGATGTAGAATAAATGTTTTCGCATTATACTCAAACAATGAGATGTGAATGTTAATTGAAAGCCCAGTTTATGTCTCTTGACTCTTGAGCGCAATAAATAACAAAACTAGTATAATTACATAAAGAAAACTGTAGAATATGGTTACACATCGCACTCAAGCAGTAGAATTTGAATGTTAATTTAAAAGCCAAATTTATGTCTCTTGACACCATAAAAGCATAAAATATGAGTATATTGGACAGTCGCTCATCGGTTTTTAAAAACAGGATATGAATGTTGATCTATGCTCTTCCATTTTAAACAGCTATTCCATTTCAACCAATTTCCCCGCAGGGATTATTAAAGTTTTATCTAATCTGATCTAAAAAATAAAAGAAAACAGTTGTATCTCAGCACTTGTTATAGCAAAGGGTAAGGAGGCACAGCTTCCATAAGTAGACGGCACAATAACACCGTAGTACGAAGATGTTTTTCAGTGCTGATAGACAGACATCGATTCAAAATATAGCCTAAATGAAAGTATGGGCAAATAAAAAACAGTGAAAAATCAATTGCCAAATACATACACAGCAACAGCATTTAAAGGGGTATTACATAATCTATGAGCTCTATCGACTTGAACTGGTGACCAGTTGGAAATGGAAGAACATCAACAGAACTTATAGACCTGATCTCCTCCTACACAACTTTCTGGCTGACTCTTCTCAAGCTACAACTCAGAGTGTTTTGGAGTAGAGACTAGGGCTAAAGACAAGACAGTTTACTGTGTCACAGTAACCAAATCCACCTTATCACACTATTCAGTTTTACTGAGAACGTTACTGAATGGATCTACAGCCACACCACAACAAGCTGACTCAGCTGCTCTCTGTTTCTAGCTGCCTGGTACAGATTTACACTTTATTAACTAACAGATAATTCTACAATGTTCCCCTGGTTCCTAGCAGATTTGTGCAGCTGCAAAGCCTCTACAGAGTTTCCGTTATATATATTTTGCAGCGGCGGCCCGCCACTGCAAAATTATTGCCGCCGCTGCTTCAGAATTTTATGAAATGTCATGAAGTCGCAATTACACGACTCTGCAGAGGGCTTTTAATTTGAAACGACGGATACAGAAGTGGCGACACGTGGCGACACCCGGCCAAGGCGAGAGGGAGAGAGAGAAAGAAGAGAAAAAGAAAGAGAAGAGAGAGAAAGGTAGATTAAAAGGCTGCGTTCACACAGTGTTTTTTGATGTGGAAAAAGCGCTGCCTGGAGCGCTTTTTGTGAGGAGAAATAAAAAGCGGATCACGGCAATGTCACCTGACGTTAGCTGAGCGGCTGCTAGCTCACTAACCGGCTGGTTAGCTGAGCGGCTGCTAGCTCACTAACCAGCTGGTTAGCTGAGCGGCTGCTAGCTCACTAACCAGCTGGTTCACTTCTAACAGACAGAACAGTGTTGTGCAACAAGCAAATGCTTACCAGATATTTCCAATACATGTCCAGTATAATCCATACTGCCTTTATGATCGCTGTTGCGGTAACGGAAATTCACTTATTACAACGTCCAATTTCTCCACCGGCACTTTCACTTTCTCCATATTTGTTGTTGCTAGGGGAAAGGCCAGCATCTCTGTCATCGCGATTGGTCGGCTGGGAAAAAGCGGTTCACGTCACCCGGTGCTTTTCTGAAAAGATGAACATTTCTCAACTTTTGAAAGCGCTCCACTCTGACGAAAAAAACGCCGCTGCAGCGCTTTTCAGGAGCGGTCGCCTTTTGTGCGCCTTGCGGCCGCTTCCCATTACTTTTAATGAGAAAAGGGCGCTGGCAGTTGGGGAAAAAAACATTGTGTGAACGCAGCCTTACTTCAATAAACGTCGGTAAAATAATTGCCAACGATGTTTATATAAGCAATGTATTAAAATATTCCTGATTGCATTTTCAGATGAGCTTGTTAAAATATTTCTCCAAGAAGAGAAAGATGCCTGATGTCTATGAGGAAGATAGTCAGGTAACACTTTAGCTAGGGAGGGGCTCAAGGTTCTTAACTATGCCCCGAAGTTTTGAAGGGAAAGAAATTCCTTCTGGTTCTAAAATATGTAACGTTAGTGCTACTACAATATTTTAATGTTCTTACTGGTTGCGTGATCAAATATTTGTGATGTGAGAGAATTATCTAACGTTACTCATTCTCAAATGTAACCTTATTAGACAAGTAGACAGGCAGGAGTAGTGGAGGCGAGTGGAGCAGGAGAGAGGGCAGAAAGTGAGGAGAGTATGTTCTAAAGTTTGTTTTGCAGTCAAGTGTCAATTTATTTCATATTTTTTAATTACCTATTGATATTCACTCCGACCATGCGCGCACCACCCAGGTACAACAAAACCCTTTCCCCCCGCTGCTAAAAAAAATCCTAGAGGAAACACTGCTCTATAAGTCCCCCTTCATGCATTTATCCTGCATATATCCTGCCATTGCGGAAGTCCTCTGAATTGTAATAATCCGGCATCTATCCTGTATTAATACTGCTTTCAGTTTTTTTCTTGAACGTAATACATCAGAACAAAAATTAGAATATCATAACTCAAATGTCTCAACTAACCAGTCACAAGACAATTCTTTGTAATGTCTGACAACTGAAAATAAAGTAAAACTTGATTTTCCAAACAACTGACCGTTTGCAACATTTCTGTTAACTCCCACTCCCCTTAGTTACTGTTGCTAAGTCTGACAAAATTTGAAGATGGACGCTACCATAGACGCTACGATCTGATTGGATTGGTGGATCGCTATGTCAATCATTATTTTGCAATGATTCTGCTTGGGGATGGAGCATTAGTTCAGCAGGTACGCAGTAAAAAGTGGGACCTCTACAATCGCTCCATCTGTAAAGCCTGCATCGCTTCACACCACACTCCTGCAGGAATACTACAAAACACATGCAAATACATTAAGAATGTGAATGGAGCATGTACAGTTACACTTCACATTCAGCTTCTGTGGTCTGAACACACTCAAAACGCTCGACTAGTCATGATACACATTACTCAACACAGATATAAACACTGTCAGAAAACTGTAAACACCTTACTTGTCTCTTGGCAGTCGTACACAAGAAATATTTAAAACACGTGAGTATAGGTCAACTCAATTGCTCATTGCTTTAAAATAAAACAATATAAATGTTGATGTGTGCTCTCCTGTGCTCAACACCCAACACACTGAACACGATAAATGCATAAAAAATACAAGTGTGACTGTATAGAAAACGTGAACGGAGCATCCGCAGATAACGATGCTCAAAGCTGTCATATTAACACCCAGCTCTTATCGCTCCATGCTTCACACTTCACACTGCAGAGCCTACGTAATCACGAGTCACTCAAAAATTCATGAATAAAACAAAACTAGTAAATGCATAAGGAAAGTGGCTGTGGCGTGCACAGATCCACATCACATTCACAAAATGGGATATAGGGATTCATTTTAACGGGTCGTTTCAGCCTCTGATTCAGAACTCTGATCTGATTTGTTGTTTTCTTTTAATGATTTCTCTTGTTTTCTCCTTTTTTATTCTCATGTATGTTCACTATTTTGGAGAAAACTTTTCAGATTGTATCCTCAACACTTGAACAATACGTGCATAAAATGTGACCTGGTGTGTTACACATAACACAAAAATATATACAAGCAGTATTATAGGATGGGTTCGAATTGACAAAATTGAATTGAGAAAACCAGACTTGGACTTGGTCCTGTGGCTGGTTTCTCAGAGGAACTTCTGAGTGAAAGCTGCATATATCTCCAATTTCTGAGTTTCACTGAACGCAGCATAAATGTTTGAAACACTGGAGCTTTGACCGTCTTTTGGCTGCTTCCACATGATGAACCAATGTGCTAATGTTGTGATTCAACTGAAGAACAACAGCTAATATTTTGTTAATAGGTTTCAAGCGATTTATGAGAAATGTCTAAGTAAAATCATAATATTTTGCAATGATATCCCACAGGATTTACTGCTGCGTTGTTCCACTCCAGTCATTTGTGTGAATGAATATACCCATATTTTTGTTTCTGTAGCTTCAGTTATTCTCCTTCCTTCACACAAAATCAAAATCAGATGGATCAGTGATGAAATGATCAGTTCCCTGTCAAAAACAGACAGAAATTAACCGTCTGTTCACTTCTGTGGTGAATACCAAATTGTATGTTTAGAAACACAATCAGCTGTGTGCAACTATTGCTGCCAAAGAGATGGGGACCTCCAATATGGCCGCCATATTTCACCTGAAAGCCCTCTATTGCAGGACACTAAGATCATGACCTGAGTTTGCACTCCTGATTTTTGGTTGCTTGTTATGTTGGTGATCTAGAAACTGAAGCGTATTCTACTTTGCATTCATTATAACTGAAGCTAATGCTAATGGATTCAGCAAAATAGCTAAACTGTAAATATAGACCCTGATCTCGTCTTGCCCATTTGAAACTCCCACTTCTTGTCCCTCAGCACTTGTACACAATAAATATATAAAAACATGCAGCTTGTTCTTTGTGTGAGAACCTGTAACAACATCCCACGACCCAATTTATGGTCCCTGGCCGCTGGTTGAGAAACACAGCGGCGATGGATTCCTCTAATCTGACAGCACAGTTCATCACCAGTATCACATTCCCATCGATCAGCTCCCATAATGCAATGGGGTCTTGATGTGGGAAACTGCTGCTGTGTGCAGTATCCTACCAGAAACTTGAGTCATCACACACACACACACACACACACAGAAACTCAGAGAGACACACCCATAAACACACACACAAACATGCAGACACACACTCATTCCGAGATATACACACACCCAAACAGACAAATACACACACATATTCACACAGAGTTCCCAAGGAAGCAACTGTGTGTTTGTGCGTGTGTGTGTGTGTGTGTGTGTGTGTGTGACTGAGAAAAAGAGTATGGTGTGGTGTATATGTGAGATAGTTTGTGTTTATGTGTGTGTGTGAGTGAGAGAGAATGTGTGTCTCAAAGTGTGTGTGTGTGTGTGTGTGTTGATTCGAGGGCTGTCAATTTTTATTGCAGAGATGGATCCTGTCCTGTTTCTTGTGTGTGTGTGTGTGTGTGTGTGTGTGTGTGTGTGTGTGTGTGTGTGTGTGTGTTGGACTGCAGTAGGTAGATATACTGATAGAGACGTGACAGCTGAGTGACTCCTGGGATACGAGACAGGATCTCTATACCTGCAATAAAAACTGACACTGCTCGGGTACACACACACACACACACAAAAGCATATACTCTCTCTCTCTCTCTCCCACACACACAGATGTGAATGAATTAATGTGTGTTAGGATTCCTATGAGATTACCCTGTGTGTGATGACACAAACACATGATGTGCACACACACACACACACACACACACACACACACACACACACTATGTATAGGAATTCCACTGGGCTCCTTAGCAAGCAGTGGCAGTAATGAAGACGAATGCACTCTGCTACAATAAATTCATATAAACACAACCTCAGATACACACACAGCACACTCAGGAATGAACACATGTACGTAGACAACGTGAAATCAAACGCGTCAATTCCCACAGCATAAACACATAATATATTCAATTTGGTTGGTGCCTTTATCCAAAGCACAAGTGTTTTGAATAGATTTTACCTAAGTGTATATATTTTGAGTATGGCTGACTCCAGCGGGAATTGAACCACTAACCCTGCCAGTATCAGATTCACTGTTAATACTTATTCCATAGGGATGAGATGATATATCGAAATTCAATATATCGCAATAGAAAAATACGTATCGTGGGACAGAAAAATGAAGCACGATATTTTATTCTGCTGTAGTAATCGCTAATGAGACTCTTGACCATCACAGTTTCACAAGCTCTCCATCCAAATTATATTATTGCAACTTTGTAATGACATTTTTAAATTGTTGTTTACATTCTAGCAGCCAATGGCATCGCTGGAAAGATTTGTGTCTCAGAAATAAACAGAATTTTGCACAGTCAGACTTTGTTGTCACTGAACTTTTATTGATCACATGGTATCCTGGTTGGATTGATCCTGAACCTCAGATCACGTATCGAATCGTATCATGAGATAAGCACATCGTCCCACCTCTAATATTCACACTAATACAATCAACACTACATACAAACCACCAGCAATATGTGCTGGTGCTACACTATAACAATCGACTGTTTACGAGCGAACAAAAAAAGCGAACAATATTTGCTGCAGTTAGTTTGTTTGATTTTGAAGTAACTTGATAATGACAATAAATGACGAATCGCCAAATCTTGATCACCATCTTGGATGTGGGTGCTTCAATAAGTTAAACATGTGAATGCTTGCAAAGTTGTAGCAATGAGATATCATCTTGTTCTTCTGCTTCTTCCAATATGACATGAATACAACAACGCTTTCAACCCTATGGTGGCCATATTGGAGGTCCTCAGCACCTCAGAACAGACTGTTTCTAAATGTACGACTTGACCATCTCAACAGAATTCTGTAGACATGGTTAATTTCTAAACTTAATTTTCTAGTTAACTTCTTACCTTAATTACTGTTTCTGACTGAACTGATCATTTCATCACTGATCCATCTGATTGATTTAGTGTTTAGATAATGTCAGCTTGTTAGCTAGCTAACCATAGTATCTGGTCAGCTAACCATCACTGTCTTGTTGTTAACACATCTGATTAGCACACTAGCTAACGTAGCTAGTAGCAGCTAGCGTTAGCGTGTTCACATTAACATCAGTGTGTTTGCTGGCTAGTTAGCTAGCTAACAGTTTGTTCAGGTTAACTGAGCTGACTCTTCTCAAGCTACAACTCAGAGTGTTTTGGAGTAGAGACTAGGGCTAAAGACAAGACAGTTTACTGTGTCACAGTAACCAAATCCACCTTATCACACTATTCACTTTTACTGAGAACGTTACTGAATGGATCTACAGCCACAATAAGCTGCATCAGCTAGCTCTGTTTCTAGCTGCTTGTCTGGGAATGAAAACGTAAGTTGTAACAGGGAGACTCACCTTGCTCTCACCTTGTTCTCATTTCACCATCCAGCTGCAACCAATTAGTCCACACAGGTCAAAAGCATGTGTCTTGCTGTTCAGTCTCTTGTCGTTACAGGCCGCCACCCCTCCACCTCCACACCAAATCCCGCCAAATTTCATTCAATAAATAATAGTTGTGTTCACTCATTTCGTGTTTCCAGATGTCTCCTTGATTGCAATATATTTAGACATTATTAAGTAACAGACAATTCTCCAGTGGACCTCAACTAGGTAGAGATACACCTAGTTGATAGGAGATTTATGTCACACAACTGCACAGCCTCTACACAGGGAATTGAACCCCTAACCCTGGCAGTGTTAATTAGAGTTTGTAATCTATACCTGAGCCTGAGGGTTCGGTCCGGTTCGGGCTCCAAGTCTTTCATCACTCCTTTGGGTTTGATCTGGTCGGGTCGAGTGCTGGCCCACACAGACAGCCCCTGGAAGAACAAGGAGCAGGAATTAACAACATGAAATACTCCATCAAACTTTGGGTAGGATGTTGTGGAGGACAGCTGAGTGTGAGAAAACAAGCAAAAGATGGTTTCTTTATTTCCTCTCAAAACAGTGTGTGTGAGTGAGGCATGAAAACAACTTGGGAGGCTCCTCCAAAAAGGTGTGTTCGTTTCAATATAGTACTCATGTGCATTGAAATCGCAATATGGTCTCGCTATAGGTTTCCTGCATTTAACACTAGAGAGATATATAGAGAGATTAGGATCCTAAGTACAGGGAATTTTATGTGGGTTTCTTAATCAATGTACTCACATCCATTGAGATCTGCATTCCAGCTTCTGACGGGTCTTTCTACGACTCTTCCAGTGAACGCTGCAGAGACAGCGACAGAATATCTGTGAGACTGAGACACAAGAGAGAAATGTTTGTATTTGTATCTTGGAGAAAGTGTGTGTGTGTTTCAGTGTTCATATGCATTAAGATTAGTCATTGCTGCATTAGCTGGAGATGGCCTGTTTTTTGTTTGTGAAAGAGAAAGACACTAGCACCACAGTGAAAAAAGGAGAAGCGAGAGAAAGCAAGAGACAGAGTGTGTCAACCCTCACATAGTAGACTTAATGTGTACAAAAAGCTTATTCATTTAGCATCATCCAAGGCCACAGCAGGCCTGCTGTGCTGCCCATCAATGTACAGCCAAATATTGATCATCTACTGCAAAAATCCCTTAACACTTAGTAACATACACATCAGAAAAGAGGCAGCTAACATAAAATCGTAACATATTAGCAGACAACTCTGATCCAAATGAAGACAGACGTAGATGCTAACTAGGTTAGTGTAAAAAAGGGACTTGAACCATGAAATGTAAGTTCTGGTGCTTATGACTACCAGTACCTGGAACTACCACAATACTCCTTTCTGCTTCTGAAACGGAGCCATTTTGATGCTAGTGCTTAAAATTAAATATGTTAATGTTAACTGAATAAATATACACGCATCACCGTTCACTTCATATTTAGTTTCTAACTTAATGTACAGGACAGAATAAAGTCTTATGTCTGCAATTCCTTGGCTAAATCTAAGTCTGTTAATGCTGATAAATGGATAAGCATTAATTTAGCTAGCTCTGCCTCTGCTAGCTTCATAGTTAGCGATTAAGCTAGCGCTAGCTAGCTTGGTCACTATCTAGCTAGGTTAGCTCGAGCCTGACTTCAGCCTGACTTTAGTTATATTACTTAAGCCAACTAGCTAGCTAGTTAGCTAACGATTAGCTAGGCTAATCGCGCCAAAACAAACATGCACATTATGCACACTTCAACACTGTATATTTGCAAAAGGTTTTCTCTGCCCCATACACCATTAAAAACTGACGTTGGAATATACTAGGCCTACATTGTACATAATGTTGTGTTTCCTTACCTTGGCTTGAGAGATGTGACAGACTGAACTCTGTCTCATATGACAAGACAGTCTTCACCAGCAGGGTGATTTGATTTAAATATATCCTTTTTACCATTATAATGAAACTTAGCAAGTTAATAATCTTGCTCAATGTTGGCAGCTTAAATTAAATAAATAATAGTTGGTTGCTCAGTGTTGACCCAGCTAACTTTTTAGCACAGTTGATACATGCACTTTTTTATAACCTAGAAATAATATGATAAGACCATTCATGTTGTATGGCCTCCATTTATTAAATTTGTGCTGCAAATGAAAGCAATTTTTTTTTTTCAACACACTTCAAAGACCCACCCATGGGCTATTATAGAATACTATAATGTGAAAATAACCTTATTTTTTCCTTTTGTGTAACAGACTGCTTGCCACAAATACTTTTCCACTGTCGAAACCTAAAGCATTTTCAAAGCCAGAGCCGTGATAAAAACCAATCGTAATGCTATTGGGTGGTGGCGGCTTACAATACATGGCCCATAGTTTTCAAGAAATGTCTGGCCAAGAACATGATGCTGCATCAACTGTAGCCAAACCTGGGCCACTTCCGGCCCACATGAGACTTGCTCACCAACACTGACCTTCAGTGCCGGGACTGAGCCTGATTTGGCCCAGAATCGTGACAGACGCTCCAGCTCAGCAATATTACAGCAATATTTTTTGTCAGAACTGCTGATAGTATGCTTGTAGTTTTACTCCAGTTCAGTCCAGTAAGCTAAGGCTTTATGATTTCAGCGTGTGTATCAGCGCTCAGGGCAGATGGTGACGGCTGCAGCGTGTCTGCAATAAAAATCAGCTGTAGTCGGGATCAGGCTTTTTAAAAGCTGCTAATCAGAATCAGGAATCAGGAATTTAGCTTAGTGGTTGCTTGTGTAGTTTGTTAAAAGACAGAAAGAATAAAACACAATATAAACCAATAAAAACAGTATATAAAAAACAGTATACTGTATATATAAAACAGTAGCCTATATAAATAAACCAAACACAAATAGAAACAGTAGAAGAAAAAGATAAGATCAGAATCAATACAGAATATAGTTATTGCACTGTTTGAATGTTGCACTATGTTGGATAAAATAAACAAACAGATAATAGTGAGTAGTAGTGCAGTGTGGTGGTGGTGGGGGGGGGGGGTGCAGGGTCGTAGTGACTGGAGCTGCGCGGCACGCTGCTCATGCCAGCGGTGAGGAAAGGCTCCTGTCAGGCATGACGGCCGACGGCAGAGCCACCGCCGGGACTGATGAATAGTTTATTACCTACCTGCTGTCAAACAGCAAACATCCATCTGCAGTTACACTCACTACCAACTTCATTTGATTCACACAAGCAGGGTCATTTTGTGTACCTTTATGTACTATTCATAAAATATCTCAGGCTGGATCATCAGGCTTATTCTTCATTATTTAGATCATATTTTCCATCGGGGTCTCAGTTTCTCTGATGGGTGTTTGCTGGTTGTAGTTTAGTGTGTATTATTCAAGTTTAAGGGCTTTTATGCAGAATTTTTGCATCATATACTTGCTGTACTACCCGATGTTTACAACAACCTCTTATACATAAAGTGTAGTAATCGTACATCAGGCACATAGTACACCTAAATATATAGAAGGGGCAGATAATTATCTTTTAGCTGTATCTGGTGCAATATATTTATTGTGCATTGTCCCTGTCAAATAAATGATTCAAATTCTAATTAAATGACCCAACATCGACGATAGGTGCATCTCATCTGTGTTATCCAGCCTTTAGAGCAGGAACGCTGACCTGAGAAGTTCAGAAGTGAATGAGTTACGCTCTCTCTCCCTCTACAGCTGCTGCCAACATGCCCAGGAGCAAGGCACCTGCCTCCTGACGGCTGCAGAGTCCACCAGCAGCAGACTGGGTTCTACTGGTCAGCTCCCAGTGAGAATGTGAAGCAGGACGCTGCTGAAAAACAGCCTGATGCTCATCATGGATTTGGCAAACATCAGGTAAATAAATGAGGGTTACGGTGAATTAAGAACAAGAATATGAATGTGTAAAATATGAAAAATCCCTCTCAATAACACAATTATTGGAAAAGACGGACATTATCTGTCCACTAGTCCAATGGTTCTCAACGTGGGGTCCGGGGACCACCAGGGTTAAACTTCAGCATTATTTCATTTACAAGACGTTAACACAGTTACAGAATGTAGAAGAATGTCTGTTCTGATCATAGTTTCTCTGTTATCTCTCTACCTGCAATACAGACAGTCATGGAGTTCTGAACAAAATCATATCTGACAATAAAAATATTCTCAGATTTGGGTCAGAGAGAGAAAATCTCATCAAATGGGGGTCTGTGGCTCTAATGTGGACTAAATTAGGGTCCTTGATATGAAAAAGGTTGAGAATCACTGGTCTAGTCTCCTTATTAAACCTGAACAAACTGACCGCTGTCTGACTCCATCAGTCCTGATGAGCTGAGCCTCGGCTTCCCCTCCTGATGTTTGGTTGCTTGATGCTGTGCTTCCCTCTGCTGAGGAACAAGGATACAGCAGCTTTGAATTTCAGTCATTTATTTCCTCTGCAGAGACCGTGGCAGTGGAGTTGAGGAAAACTTTTGGTGTTTGTCTGTTTTGGTCCCAGCTGGGTTTCTAGTAAGGTCACATGGATCTTGACAATATTGGAAATCTGTAAATTAACTTGTAAATTAGCAAACGCCTGTTAACTGGAAATGAAGCCCCAAGCAGTGATTGGATAACATGGAAACTAAGTGTATTAAACAGTTTTCAGCCTGTATTTATCCAGCTTCAGGAGACAGAGCACCAGGCTGTTTTCCAGCACCGTCCTGCTTCACGTTCCAACCCAAACCTTTATTTAGCGAATACTGAGGCAGAACCTCATTTACAATGCTGCCAAGAGCACATCCAGTAAAAAGGGTTATTACAAATCAAATGGTTATCTAAATCTAAAGAATACGTAAACAAAGTCAATTAAAACAATATATATATATATGTATCAGTGTTCTGTGTTTCTCATTCTCTTGAAGCCATTTTGATCTAAAGGCTTCTGCTTAAATGTTTGAAATGAGTTTCTTAGACAAAAAATAAATAGTGAAGTTGATCCTATGTATGAATTTCTTTCCAAAGCCTTTGCCTTTCCATCAAGGCAAAGAATCTAAAATATAAGATAGTTTTGATTTGTTTAACACTTTTTCGGTCGCTGCATAATTCTATTTGTGTTATTTCATAGTTTTGATGACTTTACTGTTATTCTAAAATGTGGAAAATAGTAAAAATAAAGAAAGATACTTGTGTCCAAACTTTTGGCTCCTAGTGTACTTATTCTTAAGCGCAGATTAAAAAAAAGAAATACAAGAATAAGTAGAAATGTAAGAGAAAATTGCAATCACTAAAATCAATTAAAACAATTACAAGGAGAAACTGGTTTTTTGATCATATTTTTATATTTATACATTTTACATTCATTTTCATACCAAATGAAACCAGATTAGTGATCTTCAGAGAGTCCTGACTCGAGGGACTTGAAGTACAAGCCAAGCACTAGATGGAGTCAGACAGGGACCAGATGAGCAGGTCAACACAGAGGTGATGTGAGGACAGCGGTGGTTGAGGGAGGAGAGTGTTACTCTTTCATCACATACATTTTAATACAGAGAGTTGTTTATTTTTAGACCAGATTGGTCCTGTTAACATTAAGAAGCTCTTTTCCAAGGAGACCTAACCAACAACATGCAGTAATGTATAATGTCAAGATACAGGCAGAGTTACATAAAAAGGAACAAAGTTTCCTTAGCTTTGTGTTATTTCTTTGTTTTTTATGCGCTTTTTAAGTGGTTTCTGTTTTTTGTTCTTGTTTTTTTTACTTTCAATTTTCTATTAACAAGGCCTTTCCTTGTGTTGCTTTTAATGGATCTTTGTTGTTGGTTTGTTTTACCTGTTTTTATGCACTTATTTACTCTGTAGCACTTTGACATTTATTTGTAATGAAACGTGCATTGCAAATAAAATGCATTATTATTTATTGTTAAGTAAAACAATGAACAAAATAAAAAAAAAAGAATCAAAGTCAAATAAGAGCGAACAAAGTGAAATATAAAGAGAAGCCTTCAGCCCACAGCACTGGGGAAGGTGCAGGCTGCCTGGTGTGCTTAAGGTTTCTCCTCAGAGGGTATCTGAGGTCACCAGCTCAACCTGCACGGTGCAGAAACTGTCAGCGGTCTGAAACCTGCTCTGCTCCTGCCTTATTCTCATTATCTGATGCTGAAAAGACAGAATGAGGCCATGAGAGGTAATATAAATATATAAGAGGTACTCATAACCAAGGTCGTGTTAGTGGACAGTTACAGTATGAGAGCAACTTTCACAAATGTAGGTCAAATGTCATGAATAACCTTCAGGAGCCGCTGGATGGAGCCGTTTCCTCACAGTCTTATAAAAAAAACTCCCAGTGGATAATCTTAACATCTTCTGAATTTATTATATGCAAACTGGTCAAATATGCAAACGATGCACCCATACATATTTTGATTCATTTTGTAATATGTTACATAACAATACATAAAATGTGTAAATTCGGGTTGTGTAAGTTTCCTGAGTTGCGTCAAACTAGCCAGAGTACGCCAGGCTAATACCGGAAGTTAGGCGATTTGTACCTTCAAAATACAAGCATAATATGTGTCACTTTTGAAAAAAAAACAAAAAAAAAGTATATTGGCGTACACGACAACAAGATCAATCATATAAAATCCCTCTACATCCTTCAGAATTGTTGGTTAAGTCTTTTTACTTTCACTTTGGTGCTTCATTACTCCCAAAACGCTGCAACACATATTCAGTAAGGGTTTTATTTTGAAAATTGTAACAGGGAAGTCTGTTGTACTGCAGGGTATTTATTTTGAAGGTTTTGACGGGAAGTCGTGCGTGTGTTGTGTCTGGCTTGACGCAGGTCCGGGCTGCTCCGCTGCTTTCAACCAGACAACCGGAGAGAAGATGGCGGCGCTACGAGTTGCGGTGCTATCGGGGAGTGGGAGAGCTCTCCTGAGCACGCCAAAAACCATCAAGACCCCCAAGGTAGGCTGACAGACACCCGGCTTACTGATCACCCACGGACAGAGGCTTTTAAAACCGTTTCTGATAGAAAAGGACTAACCTTCCCCTGATGTCCTGACACCTAGCTAGCCTGTTAGCCATGTTGCTGTCAGCGGGGTAAGACAAGGTCACTCGTGTTTCCTTAGATTTTTAGGATGCTGCGAGCGAGCGTAACATTATCTTCTCATATATGTTACTACTCTTAGGATGTATGAATCTTCGTGGCTTCAAAGAGCCTTGCAAAACGAGACATTTCTAAATGTAGTCTGAAGGATTGTGGCTCGTCTTAGCTAGCTAGCTGGTTAGCTAACTTTAAGCTAATGATGTCATGTCAACCAGCCGGCGAATGAGTAGGTTAGCTAACATTTAGCTTCCATCCTAGCGAACGCTACAAGGATCCAAATCTGCACCTGTGTGTTTCTTTTAAAATAGTTAAAAGGGGTAGTGACAACATTTGTTATAGTATTGGCATGTGTGTCGCATAGCGGTCAAATTCTGTGAAAACACCATCCGCCAAACTTGCTGAGCTGACCAGCTAACGGTAGCTAACGAGTTAGCATCTCAAGGACTGAAAGGACTTCCGGCGGAACAGAGCTGATGTTTTACCCTCTGGTCTCAAACCATTTACCTGTCAGTAGATGGACAGCCATGACACCGTCCTGAGGCCGGTACAGACCGTCCAGATGGTTGGTCATGAGTTATTTGACGCCCCATGAAGCTCAGACACACCTGTAATGTCCTGGTCGTTGTGTCAGACGGACAGCGGGCCTGGTGTCATCACAGTCTTATCAGCCTGCAGACTGCTGCATGGCCAACAGCGGCTTGATGGGAAATACAGATGCCTAAACTGTTCTTGTGCAAGAGCTAATGAACAGGACATTTAGCATTTTGTATGGAGCTGTTGTATATGGTACCATGTTGGTGCAGCAGTAATGGGAACAGCAGGGGGAAAAGACAAATAGCTAGAACACACAGAAGCACACAGGTGGGGCCATAAAAAGCCATAAAAAAAACCCAGCAAGAATAAGAGTAATGAACCAAAACTAAAGTGATTGTGGGGTTTTATTAACATTCTGTTGACAATTTCAACACATGTTAAGTAGACTGTGGGTGAGAATATGGGGAAGAAGTACAGGTCACTTACATGCTGCTGTACCCCTTCCCAAATCCCTGTGGTGTGAGCCAGATTGATTAAAGCACAGTGTCAGGTAAGAGTTATGTATCCTATAAGCAGAACAGGTATGTTCTGTTAATGAATAATGGTGCAAAAAAGTCTGGAGAACAATCTTAAAAACATTTTCTTGGGTTCAAGGAATAAATAAAAAACAAAAATACCCAAACTCGCGCGACGTTACCCCCAGTATGGTTTTATGGCTGGAGATTGAGCTGTGTGTGTTTTGCTGAAGGCCTCTGTCACGTGATGCCTGTCGCCAGGTTACAAAAGCACTGATGGAAGGGCAGTTTCATAAGGAGGACTGGAGCGTACATGTAAAACCCACAGGCAGCGATAACATGATGCACTGACAGTATCCATACATTTAGGCAGTGTCTTAAATAATCCAATAATCAATAGTCCTCAAATAATCTGTATTATTATTTGCAGCCATATTTCGAATTGAAAGAAGCCTGCTGGAGCTTTTCCTGTGATGTGGTTGTGTTGTAGGAGAGCGGACACCCGGCAGATCTGGGGTCAGGTTACCACTAATTCAAAAAGTGGATTTTACATTGGCCTTAGTATATGCTGGACTGTTGCTTTACACTGAATGTGAGGACCAGTTGTGCTGTGTAACTTTGTAATTTGTCAGTATGTCTCTGCACCAATTTATGAATGATATAAAGTTCTATTATGATGGATTTTGTATAAACACTGCTGTTTGGTTGTTCTGTCATCCTCCCTAGGCCAACATGTCCTTCGCCAGCCTGCCGCGGAACAAGAAGGTTGCTCTGACGACGCTGGGCGTGGTCACAGCCGGAGGGGCGGGGCTTGCCCTGATGCTGCACCAGTCCATCAAAGCCTCCGACCTGGAGCTCCACCCCCCTAACTACCCCTGGAGCCACGGCGGACCTCTGTCTTCTTTGGACCATGCTAGGTGTGATGGATGGACACACACACACACACACACACACACACACTCTCTCACACACACACACACACACACACAGCTGGTACCTACAGAGTCTCAGTGGTTTCAGCTCCAGCTTGCTCTAGAACCACAACTGGGACCAAAACTAAAATTCCCGCCAAGGAAGAAGCACAGATTTTGAGTCAGGAGTTGTTCTCTCATCCTTTTGTCTCCCAGTGTGTTTGTCTCAGTTACCAAGCTGAACCTGCGTTCGATCGTGAGTTAGCGTTAGCGTGTAAAGTCTCCACTACACGTTATTTTGACAGTGAAGGTGTGTCTTTGTGCAGTTGCACAATTTGTAGTTTGTCTCCCATACTCTACAACCACAGACAGAAATCTGTGCATACAACTAGATGCCACTAAAACAGACAGCAATAGTGACATCAAGTGGATTAACTGTTAATTTCAACAGGATAAAAGTGATGTAGTTAGGCCTGATGCCACTCTGTCACTAATGGGGTGGGAAAATGTTTTTATTTCAGTCAGGCAGCCGACACGGTAGTTTGGTTCTTCATCAGTTCAGTGATCTGATTTGAATGAAGACTTTACACCCAGTAGGGGGTCAGTGTGACCGTTAAATGTAATTAAAAGTAATGCGTAAACTCTGATCTTGTGAGAATTCATGTGCAAATGAGCCTACGTTTGAACTAAAGTGTGTTGTGCAGACACATGTAGCGAACATGCTAATGTTTAACCTTCTGTCTTCCTCTGCCCTCCTCCTCCTCCTCCTCCTCCTCCTCCTCCTCCAGTGTTCGTCGTGGGTACCAGGTGTATAAGCAGGTTTGTTCAGCCTGCCACAGTATGGAGTACCTGGCCTTCAGAAACCTGGTGGGAGTGTCGCACACAGAGGCCGAGGTCAAGGCCATCGCTGAGGAGGTGAGACCCACCGTGTGTGTGTGAGAGAGAGAGAGAGAGGTGCAGTGATATCAGTTTGTTCATATGATGTCTCCACATTTTGCCAGGATATGTTTTTATCACGATATTATAAAATAATATCCCAGGGGCCGAACCGTCAAAATAGAGAGGAGGAGAGCCTGAGCAGCCGCTTCACTCCGCTGGTGCCCAACTGAACCCCCAAGGGAAACTCCACATTAACACTTGTGTTGACTTCCTCAGAATTCAGACTTTATCCTCAGAATTCAGACTTTATCCTCAGAATTCAGACTTTATCCTCAGAATTCAGACTTTATCCTCAGAACTCAAATACATATTCACATGAGGCCCTAATCCTCCTCTGTAGAGATCAGACAGGAATAAGGTTTGTGGAAGTTTCTCTCTTATAATATGAAGCGAAGGACTAGACAGACTTCTAAATGTTCCCAAACACACGGCTGCTTAACGCTTTTCTTGGCACCAACCGGATCATGCCAGTACCACTGAAAATATGTTCAAACACTGGGTGCCAAAGTTCGGTACTTGAGTGTTTAATCTTATGCCATCTTTCATCCAGTCACCGTGCCCGTTCTTTTACTAAAGTGACTGCTGATTGGCTCGCTACGCAGCTGCCACCACAGGCAGGAACAACTGTTTATTATAGGCTGCTATTTCTCTAGGTTTCTGGTAAAAAGACAAGCGTGCTGACTTTGTCCAGCTTAAGCTGTCAAAGTGGCAGCAGTTGTCACACATGTACAAGTGTTTTTTTGTGACTCAACATCAATGGAAAGTGCTTAGCGTTTGATCGTATCTCCATCCTTTGCTAAAATATGTTTCACACAAAGCGTGCTTACAGTTTGATCCGTTACTTTCTGACCTGAACCAGAAGAACTGCCAGGCTGTGTAGCAGCATTTCTCTTGGGTCCTAGCAATAAGCAATAAACAGAACAAATGACGGCACTTTTTGAAAGTCAGCTTGGAAAAACAAGCCACGCACGCTCGGCACACCTTCCCTGTATAAATGAAGGATTCTCCTGTGTGGTGTTCAGGTTGAGGTGGTGGACGGGCCCGATGAGAACGGGGAGATGTTCACCCGGCCGGGGAAGCCGTCGGACTATTTCCCCAAGCCGTACGCGAACCCCGAGGCCGCCCGCGCCGCCAACAACGGAGCGCTGCCCCCAGACCTCAGCTACATCGTCAACGCCAGGTAACATAGTGCAGTGCGCACATCGGGCTACAAATACAAGTAAAATACACAGTTTAGCGTGACTTGACTGATTGAATGATCAACCTCACTGTTAGCTGATTTATAGTAATATTTAGAGTCCATGCTGATGTTTACTTACCAGCTCCATCATGTCTCCATCATGGAGGAACATGTAGAACTGTGTGTTAGTTAATAAAGTCTAAATCTGTATCAAGCAGCTAGAAACAGAGAGCAGCTGAGTCAGCTTGTTGTGGTGTGGCTGTAGATCCATTCAGTAACGTTCTCAGTAAAAGTGAATAGTGTGATAAGGTGGATTTGTTTCCAAATGTTGCCAAAAGTTGAGGACCTCCAACATGGCCGCCAGAGGTGTTGGGTCTGTATTTGTAATGAGATTTTTCTGCTCCGCCCCCCCAGACATGGAGGAGAGGATTATGTGTTCAGCCTGCTGACAGGTTACTGTGAGCCTCCAGCAGGAGTGGCAGTGAGGGAGGGGCTCTACTACAACCCCTACTTCCCCGGCCAGGCCATCGGCATGGCCCCGCCCATCTACAACGAGGTGCTGGAGTACGATGATGGTAAGCAAGAGAGAGTGTGTGTGCGCGTGTGTGTGTACTACCCTGTTTTCCGTTGTCAGGTCTGTTGCTGTCTGTGTACCTCGGCATTCATTCCTCCTGGGCTGCTCATGACGACAGCGAGCCTGAAAACTGCTCTCTGCTCTCTGCATCCACCAACAACAATCACAATAACTCCTGCATAATGTCTGGTTTGTCTTTTGAATGACGTCATTTTGACCACGCACACTCCGTCACGTCCGTTTCTGCATGAACCAGCTTTAAGTCTCTGGAACCGGTTTTAGTTTCTGCCTCCAACAGAGTGGATGTTGTGTTGGTGGATGCACAGCTGACTTCAGTGAAGCTCATCTTGTTCAGCAGAGTAGTTCTCTCCAAAACGAGTCTTAATAAGTCGCTGTGGAGCTTTCAGGACGGGGCTTTCCTCTGACTCACTGATGCCCAGTGTTTGTTATTTTAAAAAGGGCCTGCTAACCAGTGTGTCTTAAGCAGGACTTTGCTTTTTCTTTTGCTGAAGTTAATAATTTTAGCAATTATTGGGCAGTGTCCATTTATAAAAAAAATAAATAAAAAAAAGATATATATATATATCCGGATGTCAGAAGTTGTTTATAATTCCATTTCCATTAATCGAGAATTCTCCTTCTTTTGTCCATCCCTAACAAGGAGGGACGGGGTTATTGTAACCATGCTGATGGTTGTGTGTGTGTGTGTTGCCATAGGAACCCCTGCAACCATGAGCCAGGTTGCTAAGGATGTGTGTACTTTCCTGAGGTGGGCTGCCGAGCCAGAGCACGACCAGCGCAAACGCATGGGACTAAAGGTAGGAGAACACACACACACACACACACACACACACACACACACACACACACACACACACACACACTCTCAGTACAGCTGTGTTTAAATGCATGGGCCTAAAGGAGAGCTGACACATAACACACACTGAGGCAGAAAATGACCAATTCAAATGCAGGTAGGACAAAACACACACTCATTCTCTCTCTCTCTCTCTCTCTCTCTCTCTCTCTCTCTCTCTCTCTCTCTCTCTCTCTCTCTCTCTCATCTCTCTCTCTCTCTCTCTCTCTCTCTCTCTCTCTCTCTCTCTCTCTCTCTCTCTCTCTCTCTCTCTCTCTCTCTCTCTCTCTCTCTCTCTCTCTCTCTCTCTCAGATGTTGATGGGCGCGGCCATCTTCAGCCCTCTGATCTACTACATGTCGAGACACAGGTGGTCTGTGCTGAAGAGCAGGAAGATCGCCTACTGGCCCCGCAAGTAGACGGAAAACAAACGCACCCCCGACCTCAGCCTAACCGTACCAGAGAGGCTGCGTTCAACGACCCCACCCCCCTCCCTCCCTCCCTCCTTCCGGACACAAAAACAACCAACACACACATGCCTTTCTAAGAGGGGTAGAGAAATAGAGTATATACTATGTTTATTCCTACAGGAAAAAAATGCCTTTTTTTAGTTGTTGGCATGGTAACGACTTGTGTGGCAGATGTTTCCTGTATCTGGAATATTTTGGTGTACGTTTGTTTCGGAGAGTTGTGGCGCTCTTGAACGCACCCCTCCCCCAAAGTTCATGTTTGTTCGATCTGCATCGGGTGACGGCTGCTACCATCTCACATCCTGACATCCTGGTATGGGACACATGCTCATGACTGATTGATTGATTGATTGATTATCCATCTTTATAAGATATTGAATAACCACACGAAGAAGCGCGCTGAGAAATGGTTGCCCTAAAAACCGTACGCTAACACACTGGGTGCGCGTCTGTCCATCCTCTGCTGTCAGGGGCCTCAGTGGATCAAATGCAACCTCTGAACCTCTGTTTTACTGTACAAAATAAATTATCTTAAAGGAAAAGCGTCTGTCTGGGGGTTTTGTTCCAACAGCTAGAGGAGGGAGCAGAAACACATTACTCACCGACGTTCCTGCAGCCTCTCCAGCGCTTCGCACGCCGTTCTGATCTGTCTGTGTGACTCGAATAGTAGAACCTGCATCTACACTTTGTTGTGTAAATATTTAATAAACTGGTGTACTGAATGAACACTTGGCGGTTATGAATTCAGCATTTATTGACCCAGAGTGGAAGGTGTGAATCCTGAGCAGCTGTGGGAAAGTGAATCTGATCGTTTCCAAGTCTGGATGGTGAGAAATGGAAGAAATATTGTTTGGTCCTGATACAAATCTGACTACACATTCTGTTACTTATATTTCTATTAATGACGATGTTTTCTCTTTTGTCTCTTTCTCTGTTGGCAAAAAATCTTGGAGAGTAACGAACAGATTTGGATCAGTTGATTAAATTTTGGTGCCACCATTAGATGAGATTTTTTTTGCCGTAACTATTATGCTGTGTTCATGTGCGGCCATGAAAGTCCGGTATCTGGAGCTTCCAAGTTGGCTGCTAACCAGTGTTGCATTCACATGCTGTTTTCTTTGAAAATCAACTTTAAAACCCTGAAGACAAACGACAAATAAACATGAAGGAGGCTGCAGCTGTGACAGTTGGAGGATTGTTCAGCGCTGGTGGAGGTTTGAGCTCTACTGAGTGAAGTCTACTTTTTATTGTTTTCCAGTTTTACACATAATATCCGTCACAACAGGTACGTTTCCACACAAATTATGGACACAGATCTCTGTCATCACACTCTGAACTCCCAGCTCAGCTCTGGGTTATGATCTTCAGATGCCTGGCTGCATCTTGAATGACAGAATAATTATAAAAACATCTACATGGACTTTATCAGACTCCAGCTAAAAAGAAAAGAAAAAAGCTAGTACTGCCTTCCAATTTCTCTAAAGTCAGATTTACATTTTTAATCCCTTGTGGCATACTGTTTGTGTTATTTTTGTTTTTAGTGATTCATTGATGTCTAAAGACAGAAAAAAATCAGATGTGATTTTGTGTGTGTGTGTGTGTGTGTGTGTGCCAGTAGAGAAAGCCATGAAATACCTATACTGTGTCGTTCTGTTCCTATACATTGTTCATGTTGTCTGCAAATTAGTCTTTTATTTTGATCGTGTATTTAGGAAAAAAACGATACACCAACAATAAAAATGGTAATAGTATTGCATACCCGGCGCTATGGGCGGGCCTCAGGGGGCCGGGCCCGCCTGCAGAGCATGTGCCCCCCCCCCACCCCCCCCCCCCCCGGAGAGTTTGCATAATACATTATAGCTCTCTAAAGTTTATGATGGCGCATCCCTTATGTCAGGGAAAAAATGGAGGAGTGCAGAAACTACTCGAGTATAAACTTGGCCGTGATATTACCATACGTGCACTGCTTCAATCACCAACTTCATTTAGTTATTATTCATGCCATGTCAGTTGAGTTGAGGTTTTCCATATCTGCAATATACAAATTCTTTAGAAAACCCACAATATCAATTCACTACAAAGGCCAAACTTTAAAACGCCTGTTGGATCAGCGGTGGATAGGTCATTTGGCGACAGTATCGATCATCATTGACAATTTTGATGATATTTCAACTGTACGCGCGCATCGAAGCCGTGCGTCTCCTTCGCGCAATTACGCAGCTGAGCTTCAAGTTCATAGCTCACCTGATCCAGAGGATTTTATCTCTGTTACAGCCCCCGAATCGCATGCTACAAGCCGAGAATATGGACTTGTATCCTGCTGTAACACTCGTTAACAGTGCGTCGGGACGCATTGGGCAACAAATTATCTGCATTATGGAGCACATCTGTACCAGCGGCCAACGATGCCACAACGACAACTGGGCCAAGAAGAGAAAGCGTGTTGTAAACCAGAATCTACGGGACTATGTAGTGGAGAAAAGTGTTGGACAAAACAAAACAAATGAAAAATCTGAGCTGGAGAGGTTGTTTTATATTGCTGTGGATGCAGTGCATGGAGAGCTGTGTGCGTGTTTTGGTGAGCGCAACAGCCATCTCATTGGCGCACTGGCTGCCTTGGACCCGGACCCGGAGGCCCACAGAGAGACATGGATATAGTTAAAGTAAAACCTCTACTGGAGCTACTGGAGTATATCGTGGGCCGCCAGTTCCTTGTCAATAAAGTGAGTGAAAGTGAACTTCCTATTTGATTGGGCAATATTGTTAATCGTAGGATATTGAAATCACAGTGGAATTGTTGTAGCAAAAGTAGGTTGTTTTATAGAAAATGTGATTTAAAAAAGCGGTGAAAATATTTTTTGATGTCATAATTAAGCCCCCCCACGAAAATGAAATGCCCGTCCGCTGATTTGCTTCTGCCGCCGGGTCTGTAGTATTGGATGAAACAAATAAATAAGTAACGTTAGACAGACAGAAAACACACAAATAAAGAAAGAGAAATAAAAAGTATGTGAAATTAAAAAGACCTTATGTTACTTTTACCTAATTAAAATCAAATAATCAATAAAAAAAACTAAAACATAAAAAACCCTCTTTCCCATCATCCACCAATGGAAACGTCAGTGCGAACGCGCTTCCCGCTTCCTGATTACGCGGCGGGCGCTGATTGGCCCAGCCGCGCGTGCCCCGTGTGTCCCGGAAGAGAAAGTGGAGGACTGATGTGTGTCTGGACTGGAAGCCCTCGGCAGCAGCAGCGGCGGCAGTGAACGGTGTTTTCTGGCTAAAAATGGACACGTTAAATAAACTGAAGCAGTTTGATGCGTATCCCAAAACCCTGGAGGACTTCAGAGTGAAAACATGGGGAGGAGCGACGGGTGAGTCGCTTTCTTCAGGAGAGAGAGAGCAGAAAAGAAGGAGAGGAGGCAGGACCGCCCATTCATAAATAACCAGCTAGTGGGAAACCAACAAGGCTAACAGGCTAGCTTCCACTGTTACAGTAACATTCAGGCAGGATAAACCCGATTTACACAGCTTGTATTTACAGACTGGGTCAGTGACAAGTAAGGTTTTAAAAGAGGAGGGAAAATCGGACCAAAACGGATTTAAAATGCAGTCTGAAGTCCATAAGCGTGTATTCTGTGTATGTACATTCGTTTAGTAACTTTTAAGATGCCATTCATTCATTTTATAACACATTTTCTGATCTTACCACCAGAAGATGTCAAGTAGCGCAACCGTACTAAAACTTTAATGCAGTTAAACTGTATCAACCATGACTGGAACCTAGAGATGTGACGATCTGCTTATCTCACGATACGATACGATACAGCCACGATACGATGTGATAATTATAAGTTCAGTGACAACGTGTGACTGTGCAGAATTCTGTTTATTTCTGAGACACAAATCTTTCTAGCGATGCCATTGGCTGCTAGAATGTAAACAACAATTTAAAAATGTCATTACAAAGTGACAATAATATAATTTGGATGGAGAGCTTGTGAAACTGTGATGGTCAAGAGTCTCATTAGTGATTACTACAGCAGAATAACATGGAGCTGATATCGCCATTCATGTTCCTGACAGCAGAATAACATGGAGCTGATATCACCATTCATGTTCCTGACACAACATACGGATTGTCACATCTTTATATTGCGATATGTTGAATTTAGATATATTGTCCCATTTCTACTGAAAACCTAAAAACACTGCAGTGTCTAAAATGACAAATTGTCTTTTATTGCTTTTCATACTTCATGTTTTCAAACAGCTGTTATTCTGTACAGAGACATCAAACTGTCTTAAGTGTAAAAATGATTTGTAATCATCAGGTACGGGGTTCAAGGAGTTAATTTTGCAGTTGCAGTGAGAATTGATGAATTCAAATGTAAATGTACTGTAGTTGCACCACCTGCTGTATTGGATTGCGGAACCCCAAAACTCTTTAAATGAATTGCATTTGGATAAAGTGAAAGTGGTTTGTCATAAAGAAGACGCTGTAGAGTATCATTTGATATATTACATGTGATTCTTTGGTATTGTCTTAGAATGTAATAGATTTACAGACAAAAAAAATGCACATCATGTCATTTAGCTGAATAGTTTACTCTCCTGTTCAGGCTTACAGAAAGTTTACTGATGCATTGTAATTCATAATATTGTAAGTAGCATCAAACTGATGTAAGTTAAATGAAGCTACAGTGCTTTACTGGGAGAAAGTCATCAATTAATCCTATCTCTCTCTGTCTCTCTCTGTCTCTCTCTCTCTCTCTCTCTCTGTCTCTCTCTCCTCCTCCCTTCGTCTCTCTCCCTCTCCTCCCTCTGTCTCTCTGTCTCTCTCTCTGTCTCCTCCCTCCATCTCTCTCTCTCTGTCTGTCTGTCTCTCTGTCTCTCTCTCTGTCTCCTCTCCTCCCTCCATCTCTCTCTCTCTCTCTCTGTCTCTCTCTCTCTCTCCTCCTCCCTTCGTCTCTCTCCCTCTCCACCCTCTGTCTCTCTGTCTCTCTCTCTCTCTGTCTCTGTCTCCTCCCTCCATCTCTCTCTCTCTCTCTCTCTGTCTGTCTGTCTGTCTCTCTCTCTCTCTCTCTCTGTCTCCTCTCCTCCCTCCATCTCTCTCTCTCTCTCTCTCTCTCTCTCTCTCTCTCTCTGCAGTCACCCTCATCAGCGGTCTCATCATGTTGATCCTGTTCTTCTCTGAGCTGCAGTATTATCTCACTAAAGAGGTTGGTTCCCTCCATATCACTTTATGGGTCCGCTTGTTATTCACGCCGGAGCGCACGGGCCTGACGGAGGCGGCATAGGCGGAGTTCGCCGCTAAAATCAAGTGCAAAAGGCGCCCGGCGGGTGTTGCATGTATATTTTACAACAGCAATCCTTATTTCAGCAGGTATGCGTGGTGGAAACACAAAACATATTGGCACAAGGACAGAAAAGCATTATATGCTAAATTACATCTTACAAGAGAAAACGTAAATCCTCGCCCTGCTTGTGTTTTGTCTGGTTCTCTTTCGAACTCCGTCCAGTATCTCAGCCAATAGGAGAGCGCTGGTTACGTCATCGCCGGTCTCAGCCGCCAGGTTGAAGCGGGTCATCTGGCGTACGCGTGTCGCCCGTTTTAATATCAAGTGCTGACTCCGCCTACCTGTGGAATTACAAGTGGACCCAGTATCTTAATGTCGGAGCACTGTGACCTTTGACCCTTACTTGTAATGCTGGTGATCTGGGAATTGAAGCTTATTCTATTGTTACAGTACAGTTTGACTCATAAATAAGATCTAACTTATCAGTGTTATTTTCATGAATCCTGGTAATATTGCAGAATTTAACTGTGCCCTCACTCAACAACAGTGCAAAAACAAAACACAGTAAGCCAAACCAACATGAAGATCAAATAACAGCCGACTGTAAAGATTTCATTTAATTCATGAATTGAGAAATAAAGGAGGAGAGCAGAAGCAGTGGGCGTGAACTCAGTCTTTCACTGTCTGTTTATACAAAAATATTCCGCTCCAGGGTTTTCCCCGTATTCATTAAAAAAGAAAAATATTAATGACTCGTTTCATCCATCCACAGTTTCCCAATAGTCGGTTCCTAATTAATCATTTTCATTCAGTAATTAACCCCAGAAGTGTGATCAATATTCAGGGTTGCCGGTGTGAGCGGTGTGTGTCCTGCCAGGCAGTCGGAAGTGTTTCACCACCAAACAAGGAAGCACACTGCAGCCTGCTGAGACTCAATCATTATTTTTAATCATTATTTAGTTTGATATTATGATCAGAATGATTAATCATGATCGTTGGTCTCACTGATTTTAAGGATCAGTTACTTTATTCCACTTTTGTCATCCTACATCAAGATTTTGACTATTTCAGTAACAGCGGGCGTTCCAAATGAAATGAAATGTTTCAGTATTGATGATATGCCGATACTCTATGATCATTAAGTATGGAAACTGAAATTGTGATATGCACTCACCGGCCACTTTATTAGGTACACCTATCTTGTAGCGGCTGCTCATCTGTTGCTGTAGTTTATCATGAGGACCAACAGCTTGTGTGTTCAGATGCTCTTCTGCACTCCACTGTTGTACAGAGTTGTTATTGGAGCATTTGTGTTCTTTCTGTTAGCTGGAACCAGTCTGTCTGTTCTCCTCTGACCTCTGACCTCTGACCTCTCTCATTAACAAGCTGTTTTCCCTGTAAACTCTACAGACTGTAGTGTCTCAGCTGTTTCTGATGCTGAACCAACAGTCAGACCGCTCAGAGTCTCTTAGATCAGTGGTTCTCAACTTGGGGTCCGGGGATCACGAGGGGTCCTTGAGGGAGTTCCAGGGGGTCCCCAGCAAATTGATGAATTGTTAAACTTCAGCATTAATTCATTTACAAGAAGTTAACACAATTAGAGAATGTAGACGGATGACTTTTTTTGATCATAGTTTCTCTGTTATCGCTCTACCTACAATACAGATAGTCATGGAATTCTGGACAAAATCATATCTAATAATAAAAAATATTCTCAGATTTGGGTTTGAGAGACAAAGTCTTATCAAATGGGGGGTCCGGGGCCCAAATGTGGACTAAATTAGGGGTCCTTGATATGAAAAAGGTTGAGAACCACTGTCTTAGATCACGCTTCTCGCCCATTCTGATGTTTGGTAAAAAAAAAAACCTTCACCATGTCTGCTGCTTTATATATTGAGTTGCTGCCACATGATTGGCTGTTCGGAGGAGCAGGCTTGTGTTAACGAGGAGGCGTACCTAATAAAGTGGCTGATGAGTGTGCAGTTATATACAATGAATTGAAAAGGTAGGGGTTCAATTCCTGTCACCTGGACTAACAATGTGCTTTGGATGAAAAACATCCATCAAAGGACAGATGCCGTGTTATGTCATATATCTCCAATTAGCTTTTTTTATCTGTTAACAACATCTGACGTGTTTAAAGGTTTCATGCATCAGTCAAACAGCTGAACACGTGTTGTTTAGGTCTGTTCCACTGTGTATGTTATAAAGTGTGACCGGTAGCGTGGCGTGGTCTCTCCCTGCAGGTTCACCCTGAGCTGTACGTCGACACGTCACGAGGAGACAAGCTCAAAATCAACATCGACGTCATCTTCCCCCACATGCCCTGCGCCTGTAAGTAGCTCCAGAAATCCTGTACAGGAAGTAGAACGAGGCTGAGGGGCGGGGCTTACAGAGTAAACCGCCAATATTTACATTGTTGTTAAACCCACTAAACACAGTCTGATACACCAGATTCAGTACAGTACAATAAACAGTCAAGAGCGATGTGAGATGACAGTATGAATAACGCTGTGTGAATTTACATTATGCAAAAGTCAAGCACAGTCATAAACAAATTCTCTCTCTCTCTCTCTCTCTCTCTGTCTCTCTCTCTCTATCTCTCTCTCTCTCTCTCTCTCTCTCTCTCTCTGTCTCTCTCTCTCTCTCTCTCTCTCTCTCTCTCCCCCTCTCAGATCTCAGTATAGATGCCATGGATGTGGCTGGAGAGCAGCAGCTGGACGTGGAACACAACTTGTTCAAACAGCGGCTGGACAAAGACCTCAAACCGGTTTCCACCGAGGCCGAGAAACACGGTAACCTTTGACCTTACATGTTTGACTGAAGTGTGATTTTCATTTTTTGGGGTTTTATTAGATGAATTGGGAAATAAACAGATCGAAAGAGAGCTGAACTAAACAAAACTCCAGTCTCCAGACCTTAAATTCCAAACCTAAGGCTCAAACTGAAATTAAACATGTTTGTCGGGTGATGATGTTATTGTGTTCCTGATCCTGTATAGAGCTTGATGATGATGATGATGATGATGATGATGATGATGATGTTGTTTCCTGTATAGAGCTTGATGATGATGATGATGTTTCCTGTATAGAGCTTGATGATGATGATGATGATGTTCCCTGTATAGAGCTTGATGATGATGTTGATGATGATATTGTTTCCTGTATAGAGCTTGATGATGATGATGATGATATTGTTTCCTGTATAGAGCTTGGTAAGGATGAGGAAGGTGAAACGTTTGACCCCAGTAAGCTGGATCCAGACAGATGTGAGAGCTGCTATGGAGCCGAGACTGACGACCTTAAGTAAGACACACACGCACACACACACACACACACACACACACACACACACACACACACACACACACACACTAGGGCTGAACAATTAATCAAAATTTTATCGAAATCGCAATATGGCCTACTGCAATTTTCAAATCGCAGGAGGCGCAATATTTGTTAAAGGTGAAATGTGTGTCAAAATACCATTTTAAATTAATAATAATAATAAATAATAATACATTTAATTTGAGGGCGCCTTTCAGGACACCCAAGGTCGCCTTACAATGCATAAAAAAAGAAAAACACACTCGAAACAGATAAAAACAGCGAAACATGGCAACAACAACAGCATAGACAAGACAAATGACATAGAGTGGGCAGACACGTGTAGGAGGGGGAATAAAAACAGTAAAACTGTAAGGATGAAAGGGGAAACGCATAGTACGGTGAGGGTTACAATGAGTAGGCCAGTTTGAACAGGTGAGTTTTGAGGTGGGATTTGAATGATGTTATGGTGTCAGACTGTCGAATGTGTGGGGGCAGGGAGTTCCAGAGCCTGGGAGCAGTGCAGCTGAAAGCCCTGGCACCCATGGTGCTGAGGCGGGAGGTGGGGATGGTCAGGAGACCAGCTGAGGATGAGCGCAGGGAGCGGGGGGGGATGTAGTCCTGGAGGAGGTCAGAGAGATAAGTGGGGGCTAGGTTGTGGAGGGCTTTGAAGGTGAGCAGGAGGTTTTTGTAGTCGATTCGGTATTGAACAGGGAGCCAGTGTAGTTGGATGAGAATGGGGGTGATGTGGTCGGATGATTTGGTGCGAGTAATGATCCGGGCAGCCGAGTTCTGAATGATTTGAAGCCGGTTGAGCAGTTTGGTGGGAAGGCCAGAGAGCACAGCATTACAGTAGTCAATCCGGGATGTAACGAATGCGTGGACCAAGACTTCAGTGCTGGATTGAGACAGGGATGGGCGGAGTCTGGAAATGTTGCGGAGGTGGAAGAAAGCAGTCCGGGTGATGTTTTTTATGTGAGGTGCAAAGGAAAGGGTGTTGTCCAGAATGACACCGAGGCTCTTAACTTGGCTGGAGAGGGGTACAGGGAAGCCATCGATGATGATCTTTAGAGCTTCGGTGTTTTGGGCTAAATTAAAAAGAGATGTCCTGGCCTACACATCATATTCTACAGACTTAAGAAAACATCTTTGTTTGGTACAGATCCCCGCAAAAATCACACCATAATCATTTTAATACGTTTTTCAATGAAAATGAGAATAATGATGTAAAAATTATCATTCCCTCTGATATCGCAAATCATATCGTAATTGCAATATCAGTCAAAATAATCGCAATTAGATATATTTTTTCAAAATCGTTCAGCCCTAACACACACACACACACACACACACACACACACACACACACACATACGCTCTTTGTTTCTCTCACTCATTCTCTCACACCATAGGGCTTATAACCCTGCATTTACCTGCTTTGCTGCCTGTGTGTGTGTGTGTGTGTGTGTGTGTGTGTGTGTGTGTGTGTGTGTGTGTGTGTGTGTGTGTGTGTGTGTGCAGGTGCTGTAACAGCTGTGACGACGTGCGGGAGGCGTACCGGCGGCGCGGCTGGGCGTTTAAGAACGCCGACACCATAGAGCAGTGCAAGAGAGAAGGCTTCACCCAGAAGATGCAGGAGCAGAAGAACGAAGGCTGCCAGGTGTACGGCTTCCTGGAGGTCAACAAGGTGCTGTGTTCAGTTCCACCTTACTGAACATATACCTGTGTTCAGTTCCACCTTACTGAACATATACCTGTGTTCAGTTCCACCTTACTGAGCATGTCATACCTGTGTTCAGTTCCACCTTACTGAACATATACCTGTGTTCAGTTCCACCTTACTGAACATATACCTGTGTTCAGTTCCACCTTACTGAACATATACCTGTGTTCAGTTCCACCTTACTGCACATGTGACCTGTGTTCAGTTCCACCTTACTGAACATGTGACCTGTGTTCAGTTCCACCTTACTGAACGTCATACCTGTGTTCAGTTCCACCTTACTGAACATGTGACCTGTGTTCAGTTCCACCTTACTGAACATGTGACCTGTGTTCAGTTCCACCTTACTGAACATGTCATACCTGTGTTCAGTTCCACCTTACTGAACATGTGACCTGTGTTCAGTTCCACCTTACTGAACATGTCATACCTGTGTTCAGTTCCACCTTACTGAACATGTGACCTGTGTTCAGTTCCACCTTACTGAACATATACCTGTGTTCAGTTCCACCTTACTGAACATGTGACCTGTGTTCAGTTCCACCTTACTGAACATATACCTGTGTTCAGTTCCACCTTACTGAACATATACCTGTGTTCAGTTCCACCTTACTGAACATGTGACCTGTGTTCAGTTCCACCTTACTGAACATATACCTGTGTTCAGTTCCACCTTACTGAACATGTGACCTGTGTTCAGTTCCACCTTACTGAACATGTGACCTGTGTTCAGTTCCACCTTACTGAACGTCATACCTGTGTTCAGTTCCACCTTACTGCACATGTGACCTGTGTTCAGTTCCACCTTACTGAACATGTGACCTGTGTTCACACGGGGAGACAAACTGACAACAGTGTTTTTAGTTAGGGCTGCATGATGAATAGTTCATCCCAAAATAAAAATCCATTCACAGTCCAGTTCATTATCTACTGACTCCATATCAGCTGAAACAAACAAAGTTTGTAGGAAAACCAAACACACAGCCGGCTTTCTTTTCTCCTTCTAACAAACTGTTGAAGTTAATGAGGCTTTTCTTTTTAGTGCAGGTAGGACAAAACACACACTCATACAAACTCTCTCTCTCTCTCTCTCGCTCTCTCTCACTCTCTCTCTCTCTCACTCTCTCTCGCTCTCTGTCTTGCTCTCTCGCTTTCTCTCACTCTCTCGCTCTCGCTCTCTTTCTCGCTCTCTCTCGCTCTGTCACTCACTCTCTCGCTCTCACTCTCACTCACTCTCTCTTTCTCGCTCTCTCACTCTCTCGCTCTCTCGCTCTCTCTCACTCGCTCTCGCACTCTCTCTCTCGCTCTCTCGCTCTCTCTCTCTTTCTCACTCTCGCTCTCTCTCTCGCTCTCACTCTCTCGCTCTCTCACTCTCTCACTCACTCTCTCTTTCTCGCTCTCTCACTCTCTCGCTCTCTCGCTCTCGCTCTCTTTCTCGCTCTCTCTCGCTCTGTCACTCACTCTCTCGCTCTCACTCACTCACTCACTCTCTCTCTCTTTCTCGCTCTCTCGCTCTCTCTCACTCGCTCTCGCACTCTCTCTCTCTCGCTCTCTCTCTTGCTCCCTCTCTCGCACTCTCTTTCTCGCTCTCTCTCGCTCTCTCTCTTGCTCCCTCTCTCGCACTCTCTCTCGCTCTCACTCGCTCTCGCTCTCTCTCTCTCGCTCTCTCTCTCGCTCTCTCTCTCGCTCCCTCTCTATCGCTCTCTCACTCACTCACTCTCTCTCCCTCTCTCCATCAGGTTGCAGGAAATTTCCACTTCGCTCCAGGAAAAAGTTTCCAGCAGTCTCATGTCCACGGTAAGACCTGCTGTCCGTTCAGTCTGCACATCTATTCATCTATTCATCTGTCATCTGTCATCTGTCCATCCATGCATGTATACATCCATACCTCCATACATCCATTAATTAACCATTAATTTACTGTATAAACACCTAGGGCTGCACAATTAATCATGTATCAATTTTTAGAAACAATTATTACGCTTTTAGTTTCAACATTAATAATTGTGCACAGTAAAAGTTGGCATTTTGGCAATTTTGAAACATTTCATGTAGGACTTCTAATGTTGTTGAGAAAAGTAAAGATGTTGATTGTAGGATGCCAGTGATACTCGTTATGACAGCCGCATATCTAGCAAAATTATCATTTGAGCCGTAACTGTGCAGCTCTGCAGTCGCCCATCCACCAGCCAGGCCGCTCAGCAGTCTGACTGACATGATATTTTTGGATCAAAGCTGTCGAAAGCTTTAAATTTGAAAATTTTCACGGCAAAAATTCTTGTCAGGGTGCAAAAGCCTCTAAAAGAGCATTCAGACCATGAGAAACTCTGGATAATATCAATAATAAAAACATATTCAGACGCACTTGTGTGGAATCTGATCAAAATGTCTCATTAGAATCAGTTCAGGTTCAGCTCTTCACATAGACAACCAGGGTAGTATTCATCAAGTCTATAATAAATATGTAATCTGTGTTTTCAGTGTCGGCCAGATATATTGAAACTGATCAGTCAGTCTAACTCTAGTCTTTAGGTCCAGATCAGGGAAAGGAGGCTGAGACTCTGCAGAGTTTCATTCCAGCCAAACACCACAGCAGCTGATGAACACAGGAGCAGGAACCAATCAGTGACTTCCGCTGCTGTGGTGTCTGGCTGGAATTAAACCTGCAGACTCCCGGCCCTTCATGGCTCACGGCTGCCTTTCCTTTGCTTTAGATAAACCTGATTCCTCTGCAGTCTGCTCTGGGTCTTCTGCATCCACAGTCTGTCAGGAGGGAAAAGAATCGTTAGCTGTGGTGAACCCAGTAACCAAACTGAACGGGTCAAATGCGCACCAACAGTGCTACAATTAATATTGTATTTGTTGACCCAGAGAAGACTTGAGACTTGACTTGACTTGGGTTCTGGTGACTTGGGACTTGACTCTGACTTGTACTTTGATGACTTGAAAAGGTTTCTAAAGTCTTGACTTGAGATCTTGTGTTTGTGTAAATGACTTAGATTGAAAGTGATGAGATTTGTTCCAGCGGACGACTGAATTTAAATTCTGTTTTCTGAATTTGTATGGAATGATTTAATTTATTGAAGTTGAAACTGATTATAGAAATCAAACTCATGATGCTCTTACCAAGTTTTTATCCTATTAAAACCATATTGCATTGAAAAGTCCTAGATATTTAGTTTTCTTTAAGATATTAAATTGATACTGGACTCTTGATTTGTTCTGACTTGACTTGCTGTTCTACATTTAGACTTGAGACTTGACTTTAATGACATGGACTTGACTTGATAATCTACATGTAGACTTGAGACTTGACTTTAATGACATGGACTTGACTTGATAATCTACATGTAGACTTGGGACTTGACTTGAGACTTGAGTCTTAAATGCAGCTCAACCACACAACCATTTGTGGTTCTGAATGGGTTTCATGGATCCTGCAGTCATGAAAGTTCCTCTTCCTAACAAAATGACAATATAAACATTCAGTTTGTGAAAAGTGAATGATGATGAAACAACAAAATTGAAGGCACAGAGTTTTCAGCGGCAGCAGTGAGCAGGAGGAATGTGGACCGGTGGCTTCCCGTGTTTCCACTTCCTCAACATGCGGGGCGAGATGAATGGATGTCACATGACACCGAATGTCATTCCTCTCATTCTTTCTTTCTTCCAATACTATCCTCTCCTCCACCTGTTTGCCTTCTTCCCCTCTGTCATGGTTTTGCATCAGTCCCGCTCTTGTTTTTGCCTTGACTGGACTTTCCTGTTTTCTCTGCCTGCTGCATGTTTCCCTCAGTACATGAAACCAGGGTGGGAAACAAACGCCACCCGCAAAACGCTCAGAGAAAATTCCACTCCTGCAGCCACTCTGAGTCCTATTCTATTCTAAACACCTAGTTGGCTGCTAAAATTGTGAAAGTGGCTAATAAGTTAGTTTATTCTACAGGCAACCAACCATCATTTGGAGATCCTGTGCTGTTCTAAAACATCCAGTAGGCTAAAAAATAGTGAACGTGGCCGGTGAATTTTGAGATGCCACTGTGGCTGGTGGACAGAGCGGTTATTTTCCTACCCTGCCTATAAGCATCTCAACAGCTGCCTTCTAACTAGGGCTGGGCGATATATCAATATTATCGTTTATCGTCTTTCAGTGGAATCATATCGTGATGATATGAAGATATTTTAATATCGTGACACACATTTCTGCTGTCTAAATTGATGATGACAAGCAAATTTTACTTAAAAACTCTGATAAAATGAGGTATGGTAGGAATATTATTTGAAAATTTCGGTTTTGTTTGACATCACACCTAACATTACCATTCGGTTCAATGAGATGAACATTAATTTGATTATTTAACGTGATTTTGCATACATGAACCATATCGTGATATATATTGATATCGAGAAAAATCCTTATGATTATCATGATATTGATTTCAACCATATCGTCCAGCCCTAATATATCATATAATATTGATATTGTTATATGAGACTAGATATCGTCTGGGATTTTGGTTGAAATATTATTAAATGTGTAAATATCTTAAGAAAGTATGAATACTCATCAAAATATTGTCACATTATCGATATCGAGGTATTCGGTCTAAAATATGATGATATTTGATTCTGTCAATATCACCCAGCCCTACTTCTAACCCACTGAACTCTGATGTGTGAATGTCAACTAACCTGACTGAAACTATTTACGTTTTAACTTTGTTTAGTTCTGTATCTGAATGTTTAGCAGCAGAAACAAGAGACAAGAATCACTAGTGCTGAGGATTTGGCTGCAGATTTCCCCAAAAGTCTCAACTCTTCAATTGGCTTCAATAAAAAGGAAAGAAAAATCCCAAAAAAGTGGCAGCTGGACGGCCTGGTGGTCAGAGACACTGTCCTGTAACCCGAGGGTCACGGGTCCATCCAGGCCACGGGGTCCGCTCCCGACAAAGTACAGCTGAGCAGGGGTCTCGTTTATAAAACTGTGCGTGGATTCCACACTAAAAGGTTTACGTGCGCACAAAAGAGGAAAAGTACGTACGTACAAAAATAATCGGATTTATAAAACCGTGCGTACGCACACCTGCACGCAATTTCCCCTTTATAAATCACAATCCAAATGTCCTCATACTCCGCCCCTTAACTCCCACAATTAACCATAGATGGTCAATGAAACGCCCTGAATGAATACTGATGTGTATGTAAATGTGTTTGTCATTCCATTCTCCCGTGTGAGAAAATGGCAAAGCAAAAAAAAAAAAGAGGAATGTCCCCGGTGGCCTCAGCTCGGGCGTCACCAACCAGAAACAGTTTGTTGAGAGGCAAAGTGTCACAGCAGCAGTTAATGCTGCCAGCTCCGAGACCCTTTATAAAACTAAAACTAAAAAATAAATTGTCCAAGAAGCGCATTGGACTGTTGTGTCGGCACCACCGGCGGGGCGAGGAGACACCGGAGCTCTCTGCTCTCGATGACAGGGGAAACCCTGTTTAGTGCCAGAAACGCAGCGTGACACTGACTTAACGTTAGAGAGGAAGATGAGATGCCGCGACTGACCCGGGTATTGTAAATGTGACCTTTTTGTTTTTGGAAAGAGTGAACGTAACCACGCACTCAGCATTTCACATTCATTTGATTTGAATAAAAAACGCATAGACAAGTTCTGTATTCTGGTTTTCTGACTCGGGGATCAGACGGTGTGCCTGGCACCGGCGTCTCCAGTGCGCCCCGTGCGTCATAACGCATCATTATTTATTACCTCGAGACATCCAGTCCAATTGCCTAACACCTTGAATTTGTCCAATTTAATTGTGACAAATTGGGTCTCTGCTAAAAGACTGTAATGTACGTACTTGAGACTAATTCACACCATGTCAGCCTATAATGACATGCAGATGCTTTTTGGACAAATGATCGGGTTTGGAACTAAAGACACTATTTAGTTGTAGCCTAGATGTTCTACCGACAAGGACTATTATTATTAGAGGGGTTTCTAAGTTGATGTGGAGTCGGAAATTAACTGAGTAAAGGCCATTTTTTGCTTTATTTTACTACTTTGCCATCTCAGTCACCGTTTCCCACTGTCTCCAAAATGTTCGTACGCATGGGTCAGAGTTAACGTACAGGTGCGCGCATTCTCCCGTCTAGTTTGTTTTTATAGGCCCTGTTTTGTGCGTACGCAACGGTTATAAATGAGACCCCTGGACACTGACCCTCTGTTTGCCCCGCTGACCTCTGACCCCTGTGGTGGAATACACTGTGTCCAGTGTGGCGATTTGAGTTCACTACATTTCTAAAGGGGAAAAAACGGCTAAATCGAATCAGCATCAACCTTATTGTTCCCCAAACCTTTTTAGTTTAGTGTGACTTTTACCTGATAAACATTGCTTCACTGGTGCCTGGGGCTGCACAATTATTCCGAAAAAATAATAAATAAATCGTAATATTGACTACTTCACTTTACAAATCACAAGAGGCTGCAGCTTTTTAAGCAAAAAGAAAAAGATGTACAAGCCTCCTGACTGAGCTATTCTGGTGCTATAGAGAGAGTCTCGGGTTTAAAAATAAAATTGTTCACTAGAGACTTTCTAGTGACATTTCACATTACCTTCAAAACAAATCATGAGCATAATCACCTCATTTTCATCCCAATTTATCATGTAAATCATGTAGAATATGCTGTGTCCTTGTGCATCACAGTTCATGTCACGATCAAAATATTCAGCAAACAAAATGCCAATTTCAAATATTGTGCAGCCCCCTCTGCCCCCCCCCCCCCCCCCCCCCCCCCCCCCCACCACCAAGTTACACATCATGTTTTTTTGTCTACCTGCATCATGATAGTGACTCTTCTCTCTTCTTTCTGCAGTGCACGCTGTGGAAAGTAAGTCCATCTTTCTTTGTAGCTTTTGTTAAAATTTTGTAGACTCCTTGGCAACACTTCACTGGTCAGCGGCCTTACTGCAGTGTATTAATATATATTGATATATTGGGAAAGTAGTGCAGGTACACAATGATACTTTGCAAGTTAAAGCCAGCTCTTACTTCAGTACCCTGAATCCTGTAATGTGTCGTCAGTCAACGTCTCGCGGCACGCTCATGTTCTCTGTGATCGATTTGTACCAGAGGGAGGGGAGAGGCCACACCATATATTTTCCGTTGCTTAGGCCTTTCATAACGTTACGTTGTGTTAGTGAGTTGACGTAGCTAGCTAGCAAGCACTAATTAGGAAGCACTACTTGAAAATAAACAGGAAAAAACTCAAAATTATCTCGGAGCTTACCGTGAACCCAACGATAGAGGCAGCTGTTCTCCGAGCTTCGTTTCTCAGACGTTTTATTCCGGTCGTCTTTCAAATAAAAGCTGTAGAGAACTGCGAAGCTTGGAGTGGCTGGAATCAACTTTTTACTCTCCTGGCCAAACTGTTGCTCATGGAGCTAAATCGCATCAACAGGGAAACGAGGAAGTACAGAAATCTGATTGGTTGGTGACGATGAGATATTCAGCCCAGGCCAGCTTCTCTCAGCTTTCATGTCTCCCTGGTTTCTCCAACAATACTCCTCCATGGGTTAAAAGCAGGTTAATACAGTAGAATGAAGCCGTTGTAAAGTTGAGTGTTGCCAATCGAACCCGAACCCCTCAGCACACCCCGAGATCAGCAATCACACTTCAGTTATTTAGCTGATGCTCTAATCCAGAGAGACTCACAATGAATACAACAGCACAAGACACTTAAACACAAGCAGCCAGTTGTAAGGAGGTCAAAGGTCAGAGCCGCAGCACCCTGACAGCAGAGGGAACATACAGCTACTAACTGTGTGAAATGAACAGCCGCTGTGTGACTGTTGGCTTCAGCTTGTTCTGCAGCCAGGAATCAACAAACTAATCAATTAACAATTTAATCACATTCATGAGGGCAATAATCAAATCACAAACTGATCAGTAACTTGCATTTCTGAGGGATCAGTGATCATAACTTAACACACACCCACACTTCATTTTCTTCACGTTAACAGAAGATGTAATTGAAGTCTTTCTGTGAAGTAACTCGGTGAATAATGAGATGTTTTGTTTTTGTTTGCAGTTCACGACCTGCAGAGTTTTGGCTTGGACAATGTAAGTAACACAACGGACAATATTTTCCGTGTCTGTATGTCTGAGTTTCCTGCACATGTTCTTTTCAAAATCCTGCATTTTTTTTCTAGACCTTTATTTCTCAACTAGATGTGAAAATGTTCATCTGTAAATCTCTACAGCTGGACATTATTCTACACTACAGCTAATATCACAACATGTTTAAAGTCTCAGTGAAATGGAAAATGACTCTTTCACCTTGTTAGCTAATTCTCTCCATATCCAAACTTTTTATTTTCTTGTATTTTTATATCGAAATCGTTATGACAGGCCAGATCATTTGGCAAAACGTGAGAACCACAACTTTTGAAAATGACGTTAAACGACCTAAACCATGTGGCTCGTTACTTCAGATTACATTCCTAATAATCAAGACTTTTGGAGTTAGATTTATCCAATTTTCACGATCTATTCTCTGGTGTGTTTACGCTCCTTCAGCTCACATTCCTGAAAAAAAGATGAGAATGAAGACTTTTCAAATAACAAACCTCCTTATCGCTCATCATTATGACAGACTGCTGAAGCTTAGGTCTAAACTCAGTCTGTTCTCTGTGTGTGTGTGTGTGTGTGTGTGTGTGTCTCCTGCAGATCAACATGACCCATCTAATAAAGCACCTGTCGTTCGGTAAAGACTACCCCGGCATCGTGAACCCTCTGGACGGGACGGACGTCACCGCGCCGCAAGGTCAGTCCATCACAGCTTCAGTTTTAGGAATAAGATCATTAACTAGCAGTGTGACGCTGACATTCAGGCTTCAGTCTATACGGGTCATTTTGGCACTGAAGCTGCTGATATTTTGTACCAATATTCAATATATTTCAATTTATGCCCAAAGAATTACAAGTATTCACTGTTTCCCCAAGAATTTTATTCTGGTCAGGGTGGAAAAGCCTCTGGAACAGCATTCAGAACAACATGAGACACTAAAACTCTCCACTGAAATCAACACTAATAAAATTCTTTCAGAAAATAAAACTTCACGTCAGGTTCTCCAGACTTTTTCATGAAGGAACCTCCATCATGTCAGAGGCGGACGACACTGACTGATATCTGGTATTTAACAAAAGGGACAATATCGGCCAATATACGGGTGTAACCCCTGCTAACAATAATAATCAACAGTGCGTATTTTGCACAGGAATCGGTGAACTGTAGCCGTCTGTCGTCATACAAATACACTCATTCACACCTGGGAGCCGTGCAGCACAACCAGTCTTCTGCTGTCAGACACTGGAGCAGTTAGAGGCCTGAGGGAGGGATGATGTCACGTTCAGGTCATATCGGATTTACCGTAAATACGAGCTGCCGACTGGGAAAACCCGTTCAGCCTCCCAGTGGGAATTACAAGTAGGACGTGTGAATTTTTGGTAAGCTTCGATGTCTCCCGCTTAAGAGTCACGAATTGTTTCCAAACAGGCGGCAAACACTGCAGCGACTCCACCGATGTCAGCGGTCCAAAGTAAAAATCAAAATTATAGGTTAAATTCACAGTAATGAAATCAAGTAAAGACTACTTACAAAGAGTGAGTAATGTCTGCTGCAGTGTTTTATATTTTAAAATTAATAATTGAAAACTATTAGGGCTGTTCGATTCCAGAAATTTTCTTTTCCAAGTATTGGGAATGTAGACAAAACACCGCCACACTAAAGATGTGTGTGATGTAGAAATCAGGTGACTCCACAGCTTTGGACACAGCTGGTTCTTGATTCCCAAATGCCTGAAATCTAAGAATCGATTCTCTTTGGAATCGACTCCCAGCCCTAAAAAATATTGAATGTGGGCGTTCCAGTTAAGTTAAACACATCAACGCTTCCAAGTTTTTAGCAACAAGACTTCATCCTGTTCTTTTACTTCTTCCAATATGACATGAACGCAGCATGAGCGCTACAAATATACTTTTCACCCACTTGAACATGTGATTTGAAACTTTGTGGTTCCAGTCACGAGCCCACTTCCAGTTTGACAGTTTTGGGTCAGTTTCTAGAATCTGCATTGGATGGGTTGAATTTTTGGTGAAATTCTACAGTAATCCTGGCAAGAAAACTACAAAGTGCTAAGAAATCATGTTTGGGCACTTCAATAAAACATTAAGATCTCTGTCAGGTCGTTACCAGCATTAGAAGCACAATACATCCACTCTCAACACCCGTTTGAAATCTGAACCTTTATTGACAAAGCGAGGCCCCGGGTTGAGAAGCTGACAGAGTTGATCAGACGGAGAGCTGTGGCGGTCGTTACTGTAAAAGTCCCATGGTTGTGTTGTTGTGTGGAGACGCGGGTCGCCCCCCCTCCCCCTCAGCAGCGGATGCCCATGCCGATAGCCATGAAGGTACCGAACGTCCCGCCGCTTTGCATCATGGTCTTCCCCACTCCTCCCATCAGCTCTCTGCCCCGCATGCCGATCCTGGAGAACGAGGGAGAGAATTTATTCGTTTGTATTCTTTTAAACGTTATTTAATCAGGGACGATTTGCTGAGTGAAGCCGCCCTGCTTCACATTCATATAAATACACTCATCAACACCTGGGAGCTCATAATGTTCCCAGCTGGTTGGGGGATTCAAACTGGCAACCTTCAGTCCGCCTCCAACCTCCAACAGTTCTCAAACTTTTTGGCTTGTGACCCCTTAACATGAAGTGATGCCAATTCGTGACCCCCGTCACATGCAGAGTGGTGAACAGCAGCCAGAGAATGATTTTCCCTTTTCACGTCATATTCAGTATTTCACAGTGAACATGCAAACATTAGAGAAAAATCTGAAAAACAGACATGATAATACATTTCATATCCTGGCTGGTAAGTTAGTTTCCTCTGCAGGTAACCAACCATCATTTCAACATCAAAATGTAGTAAAACCTTTTTAAAAGCTTAAAAGTTATTGTAAAAGCGGTCTTCTTTGCATTTTAATAATTTATATTCAACACAGCAATTTAGGTACTTTTTATACATTCTGTCAGAAATTGCTGTCATTCAGTAATATTTCTGTTTGTCACTGAGCACTAGCAAGGAGACAAACTCTAAGGTCATTTTTCTCAGCATCACTTCCTGCTGTTTGGCTTTGTAGAGCAGGATGGCTGTTCTTGATTTAACTGACAGACACACTGTCCTCATCTGCTGCTGCTCCTATAAACCAGAGACTTGGTTGCTAGGCTTGTTTGAACATTTACAAAGAGCCTGTGAGGATCTGTCCAGTCTTCAGTGTATCATCTGTCCTCTGGCTGCTGGGATCCAGACCCCTGAGGCACCATGACAGCTTTGGGGGAATTGAACCCCCAGCCCAGACAGGGTTAGTGCCTTGCTCAACTGACCGAGCTGCAGCGCCACAGAGAGCAGACGGCTGCTGAAACACTGAGAGCTCCTTCAGGTTCTTTGGCTTTTTCAAGCTGCCGGTGCCTTTTTTTTTTTTTACACGAAAGTCAATGTGTAGCAGCTGCTTTGGAAAAGCATTGTGCCTGGCTTCTTTAAGTCAGAAGAGCTTTGTAAACAGTTTCTACTTTTTTAGAAGCTTATGATGTGGAGTGCTGCCAAGGAAGAAGAGGCAGGTTCACAGTATGTAGACAGCTGGCAGTTTACAACAAGCAGAATGAGAAAATAGCGGTTGGAAGTGGCTGTAACTCTGATCATCAAGAGTCAGTATCAGGGATCAGGTTTGGTCCCTTTTTAATCAGCCGATCTTCCTTCACTGATTGAAATGATGCATTTTAACCAGACTTTCTAATAACAGCAGATTGTGTAAAAATGCACAGTAGCACTGTGCCTTTTCATTTTTTGAAAAGTTTTTCATTGCGGTTGCATCGGCTCTGCGTTCAGTCCAGTATGTTAAACTGGTTCTAATCTCTGATCAGAGGCTGTGATCAGAAGTGAACCGTCAATACCAGACGGACGACATGCTGATGCTGCTGACTGAGGCCGATTGGCTCAGACTTTTTATGGCATAAGTTTGTCCGCTCTCCTGATCCGGTAATTCCGAAACTTTTGTTTTTCACCAGGCAGTTGAAATGCCAATCGGCCGATCACAGATTATCTATTTAGACCGTTTATTGGCTGATTGATCGTTGCACCCCTACCAAGTATGGATCACGCTGGCTGTGTTGTGGGAGTTTCTGCTCAGTGACCGTTGGCTGATAGCAGCAGCCGGTCTTTACAGAAACAAAGTCCGCTCAAGGTGCTTTGAGCGTCCGGCTTTTTTAATTTTCAGCACAAAATGCAGTTCAGGCAGCGCTTTCTCCACAAAAAAGCAGAATAGTATGAGCCAAGCCTTCAGTTACCTGAGACAGGAGAAGGTGCCGAACATGGCGCCGGCAGCCATTCCTACTGCAAACCCCATCATGAAGCCCATCTTGACCCGGTCAAAACAGCTGGGCTGGGTCTGACCGTACGGACCGACTGCCACCGGCATCTGGAGAGAGAGATTACAGTTAATGAAATGGAGTCGACCAGTTACAGATGAAGCTGATGGATAAAACTGCCGCAGTTACATTAATGTTTTCAACGCCACTTATCATCCCATCAAACCAGTGAGCAGAAGTTGGTCTGAACTGCTGTTAAATCATCTAGAATGTGATTTCACATCAAAAGCACAGATTGTCAAATTTAGATTCTGAGATTGTATTGACCTCCGTGTTAAATCAGACTGAAACGACACATTTATGCTCTAAAAACACCAACTTTACCTCTCTGTCCCAATACTTAAGCTTTCTAAGACCAACTTGAACTCCCTGACACTTTCGACCTCTGTATCTAATAGAAATGGTTTCGCAACGTTAAGTAAACGACACGCCCCTCGTATCACAGCAGACACGACAGCCAGCAACGTGTATGAGCTAAAGAATTCATACTGGGCATTTTTATAATATTCTAGCTATCAGTCTAAGTCACTAAAGTCAAGAAATCCGCTTGTTTAGCTCATGTTAGCTGTCATGACTTCAGTGGAGAGCGGCCAGTCCAGTCAGCGTGTAGGTTACCAGTGTTAGCTAGTTAGCAGGACAGGCTAACGTTAGCAAACAAACTTGATCACGTGTGAAGCTTTTAGTCCGTTTCTTAATGGTCCCGAAATGACAAACGGTTGTGTTTTCTGTTGAGTCCAACTAGCGAATACACCAAGAAGATTATAAATCTGTGAAATGTAATCTTTTAAAACTGGGGTGTTTGTTGTGCTAGCTTAGCATGCTAGTTAGCTACCGTTAGCTCAGCTGTCACCTGCAGCGTTATCCGTGGCCTTGACGGATAAAAACAAGTTTTTCACCGACAAATTCTGTTTTTTCCCCAACGCATGCGCGGTAATCCAGTCTGACATTCACCTTACCTTCAACTGTGTGGTGAAAATAAAGTCAGACTGCTGTTCCTAAGCTGAGGTTTGCTGTGTGTTTCAGAGCAGTCGTTTAAATGTCTTTCTAGCAGACCTCCATTACCGGATAGAGGGAGTAGAGAAGAAGAGAGAGAGGAGAAATACACGGAGGAGAAAATTAACAGCGCCCCCTGTGGTTTATTCTGTTTTAATAAGCATATTCAATAGTTTACATCGTTTCAAGTTTCATTTTTATTTTTACAAGGCATTTCGTCTGTTTGTTCAGAAGTTTTGTGCCTTTTACAAACCTGTGTTCTTGAATGGTTTGTCTTATATCTCTATATTTTATATTTTGATGTACTTCATGTTATTTTACCCTAATGAAAAAGAACTATAGTAATCATATAAAAAACTTTAGAGGTATACTATACAGCAAAACTTAAAGGTTCCCATAAGAATGCTATAGTAATATCATTGCTATAGATAATTTAAAAAAAAATACCATAAGAATGATAAGGTCACTATTGAGTACCACAGGCACACTAAAGTCCTATAGAAATATTATAGGAATATTTAAATAATAATAATAGACTATGATAAGATCACTATAAACTCACTACCAAGTACCACAGATGCACTAAAGTGCATGTAGGAACATTATTAGTGATTTTTCATAACAAGGATTTAATATAAAGCGCCTCACTGTGGTCCCACACAAACAAAAAGCTCATTTTAACATTTAATTTAACATGGAAATGGTTGAGATTAGAGCAGATTAAACTATTTATTGTTTCATATGTGCATTTACACCTCAAACTTGAAAATAACATTTCTCATTCATTTTCTTTGTCTCATTATGTTCTACTGCTGTTATTTTCATGCTATACGTCATATACTCCATACTTTTTATACTTAAATTTCATCTTAATACCTTCTAGTGTTGCAGTTGTTGGTTCTGTAATGTTTAATTCTCCCCACTTAATCTATTCTTGTTTAAATGCTATTTTTCTCTTTGCTCTACCGGGTTATTTGTTGCTGCAGTGACTCAGTTTCCCCACAGAGATCATTAAAGTTTCATCCTGTCTTACTGTTTTAACTTAATTATGACACTAATTTGACTGTTTTTGTGTGCTGAAATCAATGGGATCAATATAAGACATGTAGTGACACTGAAACCATACATTTTATGACAAAACAGGATTGGATTGTTATTTATTGATACTTGTATTTTTGTCTTGTATCTAAATTTTATAGACATTTTTCTGCATGCATATTTTAATGTGTTCAGTAGGAATTTAACAAAGAATTCCCTTTTTCTTTTTCCCCCTCAGCTTCAATGATGTACCAGTATTTTGTGAAAATAGTCCCGACCATCTATGTGAAAGCAGATGGAGAGGTGAGTCACATTCAGTCAGATTTCAGCTTCAAATTCACCTCTTTTCCTCCAACTTTTCAGCAAACCGATCAGAAACCAGATTGTAGACAGGAGGAGTTGAAGTGACCGGCTGTGAAATGAAGAGCGTTGCATTTAAATGTTGTTTAATGGAAGATTGTTTGTTTGACACTAAGAAAGAGTTTCAGGATAACTTTCCTAAATCCTGAACAGCAGCAGAGCAGCTGGACTCACCAGCGTTAGATCTTTGGTTTCCTTTGATGTAAAGCATCACAGACGGCTTTACTGACGTCACCACACAGGATTTCTGGGTATTTAAAGCTGCAGTAGGTAACTTTGATGGATTAACATTTATTTAGAAGTAATAAAATAAATCGCTGTGTTTGGTGGCCAAAGAGGAGCAGGATAATAATAATCTGTCAGAATCTCAGGAACAACGGTTCCTCTGCTGGTCTCATTTCAAAGTGTAATATGTGAAAACTCATCTGACCAATGAGGTGTAAGTCTGAGGCAGAAGGCGGGACTTCATCCTGTCAATCACCAGGAGGAGTGGGAGGCGTGTCGTTCCTTGTGTTGGTTTGAATTTCTGGAGATTTCTCTTTCTTCCTTAATTTTTTACCTCCAGCAGCTTTAAGGTCAAATATGGCGACTGAAATGGCATAAATCTGCTATGAAATGCCAAATGCTGCCTGTATCGTGTGTTGTGGTAAGGTGTCGTAAGGTGTTTGACGTTGCTGAAGCGTTGTGTTGCTTCTCCAGGTGGTAAAAACCAACCAGTTCTCAGTGACCCGGCATGAGAAAGTGGCCAACGGGCTGATAGGAGACCAGGGGCTGCCGGGCGTCTTCGTCCTGTACGAGCTCTCGCCCATGATGGTCAAGTTCACAGAGAAACACAGGTACCGAACACAGGAGCTAGCCAGATAACTTTAAAAAAAACAATGTCATGAAATCAGATGTTTGTACTTTTTTAAAGGATTGTGGGTAATGTAAGTTGTATGAATGAGAATGGGGAGCGCTGCTGGGATACACACGGTTAAAACCAGTGAGAGAAAGGTGTCTGGTGTCTGGTGGACGGGTTATCAGCAGAATCCAAAAAGCAAGAGGACCGAGGGACTCTTTCCCTTAGATTAAAAATGCCTTTATTAATGTGGCATGGCTCTATTGAACATTAAAAAGAACGACGACATGTTTCAGAGGCATGTGGCCGAAACGCATCAGAGTTCTTTTTAATGTTCAATAGAATCAAGCCATATTAATAAAGACATGTTTATTTTTGAATCATAATCATAAGGTAATGATATATAAAAGTGAAACTGAGGTCTATTCCAAAACACTATATATAATTGTTTTTTTCCCCCAAAATTAGCATCATGTCAGTTCTCATCATATCATATAAGGCTGGTTTTGCGGACAGGGATTAAGCCTAGTCCTAGACTAAAGACAAAGTTCAATGGAGATATCCATTGAAAAAGTCCTTGTTCTATTCCAGGAGGTTTTGGAATAGAACTTTTCAAGTAGTCCTATATTATGTTAAAATGTTGCCCAATGTGTAGCATGGTGTTTAAAGAGAAAACACATTTATACCATTGAAATAAGATTTTGTGCATTCTCAAGTCTTTATATTAATTTTCTCTCTCTCTCTCTCTGTCTCTCTCTCTCTCTCTCTCTCTCTCTGTGTCTCTCTCTCTCCCTGTCTCTCTCTCTGTCTCTCTCTCTCTCTGTCTCTCTCTCTCCCTGTCTCTCTCTCTGTCTCTCTCTCTCTCTCTGTCTCTCTGTGTGTCTCTGTGTCTCTCTCTCTTCCTGTCTCTCTCTGTCTCTGTCTCTCTCTCTGTCTCTCTCTCTCTGTCTCTCTCTCTCTCTCTCTCTCTCTGTGTCTCTCTCTCTGTGTCTCTATCTCTCTCTGTGTCTCTCTCCCTCCCTCCCTCCCTCTCTCTCTCTCTCTCTTTGTGTCCCTCTCTCTCTCTGTGTCTCTCTCTCTCTCTCTCTGTCTCTCTCTCTCTCTGTGTGTCTCTCTCTCTCTCTGTCTCTCCCTCCCTCCCTCCCTCCCTCCCCCTCTCTCTCTCTCCCTCTCTCCCTCTCTCTCTCTCTCTCTCTCTCTCTCTCTCTCTCTCTCTCTCTCTCAGATCGTTCACACATTTCCTAACAGGAGTTTGTGCCATTATCGGAGGCGTATTTACAGGTCAGTTCACTAAAAACTACCTCAGTAACTTTTACTCTGAGCACCTTTTTAAATGAGACGCTTTTTACTTTCACCTCAGTAGATTTTCACAGCAGTGCTTTTACTTCTAGTTGAGTCAAATATGAGCAGAGTAACAGAACTTCTCCCGCCTGACTCTCTGCTCTCCGCAGTGGCCGGTCTGATCGACTCGCTCATCTACCACTCAGCCAGAGCCATCCAGAAGAAGATAGAGCTGGGGAAGGCCTCCTAACAGTGCCACCCGCTGGCCGCCAGGGTGCAACACACACAGAGACACAGAGACACAGACCGGAGAGAGAGAGAGAGAGAGAGAGAGAGGGAGAGAGAGAGGTGGAGGGACAGACAGGCAGAGGGAGAAGAATCTGAACTGTCTCTGCTTCCACTCTCTCTCTTTTCCATCAGAGTGAATGAGAGAGATACAGAAAAAAGACAAAGATGGAGACTGATAAAGAGAGAGAGAGAGAGAATGCTTTTGAATCAGTGACGTTTTTCGTTCCTCTCTCCTCCTCCTCCTCCTCCTCCTCAAAAAGCACTGAAGAGGAACTTCCAGGCCGTGTTTTACTTCTTTGAATTTCCTCTCCACTGTTTTGTCGGAGGCGAATGAATCAACAAACAAGACGACAAGAGGTTCGAACTGAAGAGAAGAGGAGAAGAAGAAGAAGAAGACGGTTCATCAGCTCCAGTCTGCAGAAGCTTCTTCATGGAGAAAGGGAACTTCCCCCTCCTGCTTCCTGTTTCCCTCCTGCAGCTTCAGCGCAGGTCGACACTGAACTCTGAGAGACCGTTCGCATCGTCCCGGGTCAGAGGAGCAGAGCCGTCTGTCTGCAGGGCGGAGCAGACCTCAGCGAGACGTCTGACTCGTCCTGGAACAAAATGTTTAATGTAAAGCCGTCAGGGCAGGAAAACACATTTTTTATCCGCTGGTCAAAGGCTTCGTTCACACTGCAGCTGAAAGTTTCCCAATTCTGTTTTTTCCCTCATGTGACTCAGATCTGAAAGTCAAAAAGCTGCATGGAGTCACATTTTATTTATTCCCATCTGAACCAAATGGATTTGTGCTACAAAATCAGATCTTGAGATTTGCAACTTTCATGCGACTTGTATTTGAATTAGGCTAAATTTAATATCGCGATACTGTCCCACCAAAATATCACCGAATAGTTAGAGTCGGTCGGTTGTTTTTTTTTTCCCCAGTGGGAAATATCTTGATATTCACAAAATATCGCGATATTTGATATTGTCGAATAGCGGCCCAAGCCTAATTTCAATGCTCAAATCATATTTGTCAGCGTTGCCGTGACGATAAGTAAATCTTACGTCACTCACCTGAGCCAGTTGATGATGCGGTCGGCCCGTCTGAGCAGAGGTAACGCGGAGGAGAACGAGACAAACGGACGACCGGACGCTTCGATTCAGTCAGAGCCGGAGCAGATGAGTTACATCTTACAATAAGATATGAAAAGTCATTGAAAAAAATAGATATGGATAATAGATAAATACATGTGAGCAACAATTCAGAATGGAGCCTGCAGTGTGAACGGAGCCGAATATTCTACAAGCCAAATTCCTTTTGAGAAGAGAAAAGTGTTCAGATTAAAGTCTCTGGAAGAAAAGGAAAATTTACCGAGACAAAACCAAAATTTGCTGTTGATTTCTCACCCAGCCTGCGCTCTGCTCGCCGGCCGGGACTCTACTGACCGACTCTACTGACCGACTCTACTGACCGGCTCTACCGACCGGCTCTACCGACCGGCTCTACCGACCGGCTCTACCGACCGACTCTACTGACCGGCTCTACTGACCGACTCTACTGACCGACTACTGACCGGCTCTACCGACCGGCTCTACCGACCGACTCTACCGACCGACTCTACCGACCGACTCTACTGACCGGCTCTACTGACCGACTCTACTGACCGGCTCTACTGACCGACTCTACTGACCGGCTCTACCGACCGACTCTACTGACCGGCTCTACCGACCGACTCTACCGACCGACTCTACTGACCGGCTCTACCGACCGACTCTACTGACCGGCTCTACTGACCGGCTCTACCGACCGGCTCTACCGACCGACTCTACCGACCGACTCTACCGACCGGCTCTACTGACCGGCTCTACTGACCGACTCTACCGACCGACTCTACCGACCGACTCTACTGACCGGCTCTACCGACCGACTCTACTGACCGGCTCTACTGACCGGCTCTACTGACCGGCTCTACCGACCGGCTCTACCGACCGACTCTACCGACCGACTCTACTGACCGTCTCTACTGACCGGCTCTACTGACCGAGCTCAGAAGACAGACGGCTCTGCTCCTCCTCCTCCTCCTCCTCCTCCCCTCTCCTCCTCATCCTCCTCCTCATCTGCTTTGATATGAATGAAGAGTTTTATTCCAAAATGAAATACAGACAAAAAAACTGACACCTAACTGTTGACAAAATGATTGACAAAATTAAAGCAAAACTTTGGTGCTTTCTGGAGGATGGCAGGTAACTTCACTCCTTCATCGGCAAAATGAGACACTTTTCCAGACTTGATTGTATTGTATTTTAGAGATAATGAATGATGATATGTAGCGTTTTGGAAATGAACTCTTCATATGATTTGATCTGCTTTATTTAAGCCAATTAGAGTGTAAATACTGTACAGATTTATCCTCCAGTCCCTCGGAGAAGGGAAGGAAACGGTGAAACTCGGTATGAATCCACCAGATCCAGATGCTAGACCTGGTCCGGTCAGCTGGAGGAGAGAAAATACATTACACTACAAGAAATGGAAAGCTGTCAAGTGAATGTATCTTGTTTCCAGATCTGTCGAGCTTATTTCATGATATTTTTTGTCAAACTATCTCACTGCACTGGCAGATAATCTGCTGGTTTCAGTAAATTTCAATTGGCAATATGACTTCTTTCAAGAAATCATCATAAAACAGTGAAGAAAATCTGGAAACAAGAAACTTTCTCCAAGGCCATTTCACTTTTACCAAGTAAATGTCCTGAAACAAGTTGCATTCTCCTGAAAAAGTCACATTTGTTGAAACTAGTAAAATTATCTGCCAGTGCAATGAGATGATTTCACTAAAAAAATACTAAAATGAGCTCGATAAGTCTGGAGACGAGATACAATAACTGAACAAGTGTCGGGCTGCTTCTATTTGACTTTTTCTGTTTCTATAACCTTTTTTTTTTTTGCTCTCCTGTGGGATGTTGTGTGGGATAAAGTAACAGAATCCTCCATGTTGGCTGTTAGAGGATCCTGCAGAGTTTCCTGCGGCTTTACACGACAGTCCGCTCCGGATCTGCGGAGACCCGGTCCGATGTGTGTGCGGCCCGGCCGCAGCCCCCGCCCCACGCTTTGAAAAGTGTTTATTCTTATCCAGAAGCTTCAGCAGGAAACTCCAAAACCACAAGAAGAAGACTGAGTGTGAATGTCTGGTTGATTCAGACTTTATTCTGATTCACGTGTTGAGTCACCATGAGACACATGGAGCTGCTGTTTACATCTTCCTCTCTGGGTTTATTTTCAGATGACCTCAACTGTCCTGGGTGACAGACAGACAGACAAGAGAGAGAGACAGACAGGCAGAGAGAGAGAGAGAGAAAGAGAGACAGGCGGACAGAGAGAGAGACAGACAGAGAGAGAGAGAGAGACAGACAGGCAGAGAGAGAGACAGACAGACAGAGAGAGAGAGAGACAGACAGAGAGAGAGAGAGAGAGACAGGCAGACAGACAGAGAGAGAGAGACAGGCGGACAGAGAGAGAGAGACAGACAGGCAGACAGACAAAAGAGAGAGAGAGAGAGACAGGCAGACAGAGAGAGAGAGGCAGACAGAGAGAGAGACAGAGAGAGACTGATGGGTCAAATTGTTGCCAAAATCCTTTTCTTAAAGCGGTGATCCTGGAGTTCTTTGTCTCAGCCTCATTGCTGTGGTGTTTTTATCACCTGTCAATCAAACAGTGTGGGCGGAGCTTTTTAGATCAATCAAAAAGTTACAAACAGATTTGTCTGAAGTCTGGTGGACAGATCTCTCTCCACCCAAAGATCAGTTCATTCAATATTAATGCTGATCTGTGATTTCTACCGTTAGATTAATTCCATTTTTTTTTTAACCGGAACTATTACGCTGCGTTCAGGAGCCGGTGGGAAACTCCGACGTCCGGGACAAACGATAAACAAACGTGAAGTGTTACTGCAGCTTCGACTGTTGGAGGATTGTTGTGGAGGTTTTACTGAGCTCTACTGAGAGGCTTCTACTGTCACTGACCAGTAGAGACAGACAGACAGGTAAAAGCGGACAGGACTAACCTCATGACGGACTAACTAAAATCTAAAATAGTTCAGCTGTGGTCTAAAGTGTGGTTTGGGTTTGAATCTGTGAAAGAGAGACAGGTTTGTGTTTCTGTGTCAGTCTGGCCGGTTACAGCCGGTATCGAAAGTGTTGTGGCGATACAGAGATCGGACATTTTGATGGACACTTTTGCGGTTAATTATGGCCAACAATGATTTATTTTTAAGTTGCTTTTGGAGACCGGATGATGCAGTTTGAAATGAAAGTTTCTGGTGATTCGGTTTGATGTTGGTTGGTTGGTTGTTGCACCTTTTAACATCTAAATCAGGGGCTGGGGTTGTGTGTGTGTGTGTGTGTGTGTGTGAGTGAGTGTGTGTTGGGAGTTGATGTGAGAGTGTGTGTGTGTGTGTTCTGATGAAATGGACAGCCACTTTTGCGTGTGTGTGTGTGTGTGTGTGTGTGTGTGTGTGAGAGAGAGAGAACGAGAGAGAAATGTATTTATATTTTGATTGTCCTCAAACTGTTTTTAAAATGACAGAAAATAAATGTTGAATACACCAGCTGTGACTGTGTGGCTCATTTGTGTGTGTGTGTGTGTGTGTGTGTGTGTGTGTGTGACCTACTGACCTGCAGACTCTCAGGTGTCTGACTGAGCTGCTGATGTTTAGTTTCTCTGAACCAGACCTGAAACAAACTAAAGATCATTTTAACAGTTTGTCAGTATGAAGTCAGATTCACACTGGTCCAGTCTGACTTTATCCGGTCAGCTTTAACCTGCAGTCGCATTTTTTATCCCAAGGTGGCGCTCCTGTTCGGTGATAGTTAAATGAGTTCCAGTTGGAAAGAAATGGGTTAGACCTGGGTCCGAATCCTAAAACAAACCATCACGCCCTCTTTAATGGTCGTCGTTTAACTTCTGAAACACACATCACTGTCCTGCAAAAAACCTCCAAGAACTCCAGTCCATCGGTCATGTTTTAACTTCAGCTGAAGGAGCTCTACCCATAGAGATATAACATCTCTCTGTTATATCTCTGTTATATCTCTATGACTCTACCTGCCTTCTGATGGAAATCTGTTAAATAAACTCCAAAATGCCTGATGGTGTGAAAACGAGGCAGTGAGGATAATCATAGATGATTCAGCTTCAATCTGATATCCAGAGGAGATGATAACAGAAGCAAAACATTATTTTATTTTATTAGTAACAGTAATACTATGAGTGAAACTGAAGTAAGACTTTGTCCCACTAGCATTAAACACATCTGCTTTTCCATTTGGATGCTTTTGATTGCTTGGGATTCAAGATGAGACTCGATCTGACCTCTGACCTCTGACCCCTGACCCCTCTGACCCCCCTGGTCAAATCCATGCATGTATGCAGACAGAGATTCCTAACTGCACTCTGTATGAAGTGGTGACTGAAGCTCGTAACTTTCCATACATCAAAGCAAATAATGTGATACAGATAAAAACATGATGTATGTAAAGTCAATGTAAATTTTGAGTCTTGAGTTCTTATTATTTCTTTGCAGCTGCAATGAAGCTGCAGTTTCCTTTCATATAAATTAATCTTATCTGAAAAATGTAAGTTCCAGTCACTTCCTTAATGAGCGTCAGTTGCATCTTTCAGCCACCAGATGGCGGCCGTGTGCTTCAGACTCCTTATGCTGCTTTATTGACACACACACACACACACACACACACACACACACACACACACACAGGGAGAGAAAGAGGACAAGAGAGAGCATCTGAATGAAATTACAGCCGGCCTGAGTAACTTCCTGTGTGTGTGTGTGTGTGTGTGTGTGTGTGTGTGTGTGTGTGTGTGTGTGTGTGTGTGTGTGTGTGTGTCATAGCCACGCAAGGCTTATATAGTCTTATATTAGGCTTATATTATAGTCCTTAGAGAATTGTTTCATACTGGAAATATGATTTATCTGTCTGGGGCGTAGCTCTGTGTGTGTGTGTGTGTGTGTGTGTGTGTGTGTGTGTGCATGTCATGTTACTGTTTTATGTTTGTCATGCGTGTGTTTGTATTTAGATGTTCGGTCTTGTAAAACAGACAGAGTTCTCAGTGGGACTTCCTGGTGAAATAAAGGTTCAATCAAATCAAATACCACACACACACACACACACAAACACACACACACACACACAGTCAGCCACCACCTCACACACACTGTCCCACCCTCCCACCATCACACAACCCTACAGTACACACACCCTCATCTGGTGGCATGAAAGTGTGTGTGTGTGTGTGTGTGTGTGTGTGTGTTTTACAGTAACTTTAACCTAACATTATCACAAGTTGTTTTCTGGTGATCTTCCTGTAACATTTGGACCTCGCAAGTAGAGTTACAGCTGGCACACACACACACACACACACACACACACACACACAGCAATATAAACACACAGATACTTGAGTTGTGATGGGCACCGGGTCAGACAGAGGTTTGGGTGGGGGGTGGGGGGTCGGGGGGGGGTAAATTAGTGCGGTTGTCTAAATGAGATCAGTGTGTTGCTCAAGAGCACGCTGTCAGGCGGAGTCGGCGGCGGGTGAAGGGGGCGGAGCCACGAGGGCTGGAGGTGATTAAAACCAGAGAGTTCTGTCTGCTGAAGAGATGGAGGAAAGAAAGATATAAAACACTGTCAGCCTTAATTAAAGGGGAAGGAAGGAAGGTTTTTACTTTTCCATCACACAACATGACCAGAATCTGTCTGCAGGCGGCCGATTGGCTGCTGATCAGAACGATGACTCAGCCGCTCGTCCGGCCGCTGAGGTTTCTGCCTTCGAAACTCACTTCCTGGTCTGTTCTGTTTGGGAACAAAAAGCTTTCACAGTCCCTGTCTGAGTCAGAGCTCAGGGGGCGGAGCCAGCAGCTTATTTGGAGCACAGGTTAGCTAACTGGCAAATTTGGCAAATCTGGCAAAGGAGGAACTCAGAATATAAATAAAAACTAGAAATGCCAATGACTCATTTTTCATCAGTCAGCAGCAAGGAGGTTCTATATTAACTGGAGGATGGAACGGAAAAATGGCCGCCCACCCAACTTTTTGGCTTCCTGGTTTGCTTCCGTGCCCACGAGCGAGCCCTGCCGCGCTCTCCAGTGGTGTATCTACATGATACGCAGGTATACGTCGTACAAGCTCCGTAGAGATTTCCGTATACCCACTTAAAAATGCGCAAGGATACGTAACAATATCGTTTTGTGACAGAACTTTCACTTCAGTGATTTTGTTTCGCAAATACCGGGTAGAGTATAACTGCAATAAAATAGGTTTTGCAGGGGAAGGCATCTCCTCCATTCACACTCCCATTCATAAAACTAATGTTCGCCCCGCTGCTGCACAGAGCGCTGTTCGCTTGTTTATTCAAAGTTTAGTAATATTGAACGTGTCGCGTGTCCAAATTGCAACAAATCCGACGCTGCACATCCTCGGGTCCCCAGCAATACACCCGCCAAGTGTGATCGGACGAACGGTTCTCGAGATATGTGAAGGACACAGACAGACAGACAGACAGACAGACAGACTCACAGACAGACAGACAGACAGAGATTCCTTGCTTTATAGTTAAGGCCCTGACACACCAAACCGACGTCAAAGAACCAGCGGCGACGAAGGCCGACTGTTGCGTCGCCTCACCTCGCCTGCGTCTGGTCCAAAAAGTTGCACTTGAACACACCGCAAAGACTACAGCCGACGGCCAACTAGCACGTACGTTCTGCGCCTGCGTGAGGGGAAATAACCATATGTCTGATAAAGAAGTTGCAAATGGCACTGGCGTTGTCAGCCCTTGGTCTTTGGTTGTGGAAGAAGAAAGGAAGAGGTGGAGGTGAAAAATAAGGAGAAACCGCACTAAATGGGTGAAATCATGAATAACGTTACTCCAGCGACAGGCTCAAGGGGCTTTCCCGAACCTGCGTCGAGAGCTGGAGATAAATGAAACCTCCGATTTTAAAAATTTCGCTCGGCTCTTTCCTGTTCAGTCCCACATGTTGAAGGAATTTATCAGTCCAATCATCCAGAGGCAAAACACCAACTACCAATCAGAGTGATCTCTCTCACCGACGGGCTCCGACGCCGATTCAACACGCTCAATCGGCCGAAAAGACGCCGACAGGGTCCGACTAGTGCCGACGGTGCGGGACACACCGCAAAAACTAGGGACACCGACGCTTACCGACGGCCCGACATTGCCCGACGGCCGACCGTTGGCCTGGTGTGTCAGGGCCTTTAGATTCACCCTGTGCGCTCTGTCTGTGTTACGAAGCGTGGAACATGGTGGCTTCCCATATAGGAGGGGCTTTGAGTTTGGCCGTGGCCCGTGAGCTCGACCTGACGTCACCTACCAACCAACACAGCTGCTTGACGGTCATTTCCCGGCTCGACAGTTAACATTATACAGGGTTGCTGTTTCTTGACTTAATCCAAGAGGTTAGGTGGTGTAGAAATGCAGGAAATTTGTTTTAACCCCCCGCCAATTATGTATCCCCCCAGTAGAGATAAAATCTCATCAAATGGGGGTCCATGGCCTTAATGTGGACTAAATTAGGGGTCCTTGATATGAAAAAGGTTGAGAATCACTGTGATAGATTGTTTTTTTTAGCAGCAGAGCGCTAGGCTTCATAATATTAGCTTCCTCCTTCTCTTCTTCTCAGTTCAGAACAAGACAGCAGTAAACCTGTCGGCCTCATCTGGACCAATCAGGAACAGATGCTGTATGTCTGCTTGTTTTGAGCTGGAACTGTAGTCTCTGTTGGACCAATCACAGTCCTTCTGAAAGCCGGATGCAGCGGTGAGACGCATCATCATCAGATCAGTGGCGTCTGACATTTTGCACATGGATGAGCCGACACGTGATGCAGTCCCTAAAACCTGTCAGTGTTCTCATTTCATCAACCGAATCTGAAGTTGCTTACTGTTCTTTGGAAAAAAACATGATTTGTTTTAAGTTTGTGTAATCGTTTGATAAGAGTAGGCGTCACCCTCTTCCCCGCCGGTCATTTCCCAAACTGGAGCCAGAACTCATTTCAACAGAAACAGACGAACTTACCGGCAGGACTGGATAAACAGAATGAGATAAGATGAGAGGGAGTGTAATATTTCTACTGACCCGGCTCTCGTTTCTGTCCCTAACGTTTATCTATCATCCATCATCGTTACTGGTTCACGGGAATATTTGATATACCTGTTGTCAAGTGGTTCACTGGATCAGCGTTACCAGGTCAGCCAATCAGGAAGAGCCGCTACAAACAGCTTCCCGGCAGCGGGTTTGTTCAACAAGACAGAGTTCAGAGGAAAGTCACGGCTTCAGTCTTTATGTACAAATCATATCAATGCTTTATTCAGCAGGTTAGAATTAAGAAAATAAAAGCCACGGTTGTATTAAGGTGAAAAGTCGAACCATAAATGCAGAACAACGGGTGGTGACATCATCACCTGACACCGGAGACCAGCCAATAGCAGATGGACATGTCAGTAGCGTGCTTTCTTCTTTCTTTCAGATGTCAGGCTCTACACACACCTTGCTGCCATTTTAATCTCCCATGATGCACTGCGTTTGCTAACATCACATGACAGGAGAACAAACTTCTGGTTCTTTGTCTGTTAGTTTGTATGAACTGCTGTGACAGAGGGACATTTATAATGAGATGTATTCATTATTATTTTATTTTATTATTTTAAACTATTTTGTGAATGGTTCAGATGCTATTTTTAACCACTCTTTCTTTCTTTCTTTCTTTTTCTTTCTTTCTCTTTCTCTCTTTCTTTCTCTGTAAGTCAGATAATATCCCTCTGTCTCAGCTGTGTGTGTGTGTGTGTGTGTGTGTGTGTGTGTGCTTCCGTTGGTGTTGTATCAGGACAGACCCCCCCCCCCCCCCCCCCGCCCCGCCCCGTCCAACTTCCTGTCTCTGGATTATGATGCCATCACTGCGAGCCGCTCCTCTATCAGCTGGGATCTGCCAGCCACGGATGTTAGCTTTGGGATTTACACACACACACACACACACACACACACACACACACACACTCTAACATTAGACCCCACACATGAACGCACATACAAACACATATTCACACACACATTCTCTGTCACACTCATTCTCTCACGCTTACACTCAATAGACCCTTCACACACTTAACACACACACACACACACACACACACACAGTAAATCCCAGTCACCAAACGTATGTACACACACACACACATACACTCACACACACACACACACACACACACACACACACACACACACTCAGGCTGGCTGGTAGAGAAAGGAAAGGCGCAGTCAGTGGTTCTGCTGACCAGCTGTTGGTTTGTGAATCAGAACTGCAGTGAGCTCAGACTGCAGAGTAATAGATTACTCTTTAAGTAATGTGATTACTTCAGTTCCTCCAGTCGTTCCTCCTCCTCTCTTCTTCTAATATAAGATGTTCCTGTCGTCCTTTTTACCGGAGAAAATAAAAGTAGAGGGACATTTTTTTTTCTTTTTCTCTGGCTGGAATACTTTCTACTACTTTGTCTTTTAACTGGTGTTCAACTTCATCTGAGCTCGATGTGCGTTCAGGTGCTGCTGGGAAAGTCCGACGTCCGGGACGTCCATGTCAGCTGCTAAACAGCGTTGCATTCGGGTGCTGTTTTGTCAGAAAATCAAGACAAACGATATGCAAACATGGCCGTCCTGCAGCTTAACAAGCTAATTTGACGAACTTCATTCTAACAAACGCCCAAAATCTGCCTAACAACAAGCTGCATGTGTCTGTTTTCTTACTGCTGACTGACACAAGCTTCATTATTTTGTCTTGTTCAGAAGGTTAAAGGTCAGAACTCAACACTCAGGTGGCAAAATGTTCTTACATTTTCCTCTGACTTATCCGATCGGAGCGCGTTCGTATGAAATTGCCAAATAAGAATTGTTTTTCTGCTATATCAGATATACATGAACACACAGTGAGCTCATGGTGAGAGGCTGTGTGTGTGTGTGTGTGTGTGTGTGTGTGTGTGTGTGTGTGTGGTGGGGGGTGATAGACAGACAGACACAGAGATTATCTTTAGACCAGATTTTCTAAACCTTTAGTGGGTACAGCAACCTTCGCAGTGTTGATCAGTGCAACACAATCTGCTTGACCAATCAGGAGTGTTGTCTTTGGTTTTGCACATGCTCAGAGAGGTTTTTTTTGCAGCCATGAAAGGCTTCAGAGCCTCTCTCTCTCTCTCTCTCTCTCTCTCTGCCATCTCTTTATCATTTATTTTTGCTTAGTCTCTCTCATCTCTTCCTCTCTCTTCTATTGCACATCTCTCTCTCTCCCTCTGTCTCTCTCTCTCTCTCTCTCTGTCTCTCTCTCTCTCTCTCTGTCTCTCTCTCTCTTTCTCTCTGTCTCTCTCTCTCTCTCTGTCTCTCTCTCTCTCTGCCATCTCTTTATCATTTATTTTTGCTTTGTCTCTCTCATCTCTTCCTCTCTCTTCTATTGCACATCTCTCTCTCTGTCACTCTCTCTCTCTTCTCTCTCTCTCTCTGCACCTCTGTTTCCCATCTCTTCCTCTCTTCCCTCTCTTTCAATCCCTCTCCCTCTGCTATCTCTCCATCTCTTCCCCTGCTCTCTGCCGCTTCACTTCAGTCTGAGTTAGTGACATGAAAAGCATCTTAATAATGATAATAAGATACTGAATAATAAGTAACTGAATAAAAAAAACGTAGCTCGTACATAACAATAATTCTCTGTTTTCTCTCTTTGTTCCTCTTTCTCCGTTAGAACATTTTATTCCACAGATGTGAAACTTTACTACATACTTTAAACAACAGATAATCCCACTCAAGCTCCCTTTAACTGACTTTTTGGCTGTGCTTGAAAAGTTTGGCTTAAATTTTGTGGGAAAAAAGTGACACGTACTGTTATAAAACCACGGACAGAACAGCATTTAAACTAAATGATGGTACTTTTTAAAAGATGTTGGAACTTCAATCCTTGGCTGAATAAACAAGACACTTTTTTTTTTACCATTTAAAAAACATTTCCAAACTCAGGAGCTTCCTGTCCCAGTCTGACTCTGAAAAACTGGTCCATGCATTCATTCCCAGCAGATTAGATTACTGTAATGTTCTTTCTGCAGGACGTCCCAAAAAGACAGCAGGTAGGCTCCAGCTCAGCCAGACTGCTGACTGGGACTAGGAAAATAGAATAGAATAGAAATAGAATAGTATGAATTTGAATGTACTGTTTTTTTTCTTTTTTAACTTGATTGTAATTGTTATGTTGTTGACCTGCCCGGGGACTACAGATGTAAATTAACTCTGACACATTTACATTGAAGTGTGAACTAAAATGTTGATTGATGTGTACTGTCCCTGCCAAATAAATCTTAAAATAAATAAATAAATAAACACATCACTCCTGTACTGAGAACACTTCACTGGCTCCCGGTACAGTATAGAATTGATTTCAAAGTATTACTGCTTGTTTACAAGGTCCTAAATGATATAGCTCCTAAATACGTTTCCGACCTGCTCACTGGCTGTAAACCAATCAGATCCCTCAGATCATCAGGCATGTGTCTCCTAAACGTACCTAGAGTTAAATCTAAATCAGGTGAATCTGGAACAAACTACCTGCTGACCTGAGATCTGCTACAACTGTATCCTCTTTTAAAAGCAGTCTTAAAACATTGCTTTTTTCCTCAGGCTTTTGGTAGTTAGTGTGTGTTTGCCTTTGTGTGCGTCTGCTGTAGATGAATAGGACAGGGGTTATAAAAAGCTGTATTTTATGTATGTGTGTGTGCGTTGTATGTGTGGCTGAAAGGTTATTTTATATATGTGTGTATTCTATCTCCTTATCTGTTTATTGTTACTATTTTGCCTTTTTATGTGAAGCACACTGAACTTACCTGTGTATGAAATGTGCTATACAAATAAAATTGACTTGACTTTTACAGGCTGGATATTCCAGGTTTTAGACAGATTGAATGGAGAACTTCAGCTGATGAGTTTCTGTCTAAACAGAGCTGTACAGATGTGGAAGTGAAGGCCTCACGCTGCAGAGCGGACAGCTGGATTTGACTCACCGCTGCTTCATTTCCTCCAAAACAAAATGGAAAATATCAGACGAGACGCAGCGAACGCATCAGCAGCAGGAACTGGGTGACAAAATGGGAACTCTTTTTTTTATTTCTACCACCGTTATTTTATTCAGGTCTGAGGCATCTGTGTGTGTGACGCTCTGAGCCTCAGTGAGTCACAGTGAGGCGCTCATGGACACTCTGACGGGACAGGAGGCGCTGGGGGGGTCCGACCTGTGACTCGTCTAAAACCTATTGTTATTCACTGGCTTCTCATGTCTGACATGTTCTTCCTGTTCCTCTAGAGCCTGTATATCAGACTCATGTATTTCTGTAATGCTGCTATATCCATCTCATGTTATTTTATCATTGTTTTTATTCATATTTCATATTTTATTGCTCTTATTGCTGTATTGTTTTATTTTTCTTTTACTTATTTGTTGTGTGTTTTTATTTCGTCTATTGCTATTTTTTTTACTTTCTCTTATTTCTATTATTTTTAATTACTTCTCTATGAAGCACATTGAGCTGCTTGTGCATGAAATGTGCTATATGAATAAAGCTTGACTTGACTTGTTCCTTTCTACTTTTAACTATGCTGTTATTTCACTTAACGTTTTATTTTGCTGTTTATGTCCGGTTCCTGTTTCCCTGTTTTTGTAATTTTCCCTTGTAAAGCATTTCAGTACACGCTCGCTTTATATTCTTTAAAGTGATAGATAAATAAAGCTGACTTGACTTTCAGCTACAGGACGGTCCTTAAGGTGCGTTCAAAGCCAGCATGTTCTGATCGGTTTATCTGAACTCTGCAGTGTTTCCTCCTTCAGTTCAGTTGGTTTCTCCAGGTGAGAACGATGACCTTTGAACTCTGATGGCACCAAATAACGGCACCGGGAGTCTCAGTCCTCTAACAGGAGAACTGCGGTGCGGTTCGTTAATCCAAATGACTACAGGAAACCATCGCGAAACACAAGGGATTATGGGTAGAAGGAGACGGATGCGGTTCCTCATGCTTGGAAAGCCTAGCAGAACAAAATGAAGTCTGGACTGATGCTCATATTCAGCTGTTTCTTCATGTGTTCTGAACTGGTATGAACACCACAGAAGAAGAGACAGACAAGTCCATCATGTTCGATAAAGTTGAAGTCTAGTCTCTAACCTGCAGGATGAAACCAAATGGTTCAAACCAAATAAACAAGATAAACAAGCTGCTTGTGAGTCATGTGACTTTTGTTTACAACTCCTGGTTAGCTTGTGATTGGTCAGTTTGAACCTAAATGAACCAAATACAAAAATACAACAAAGTCAACTTCTCCACTCTGGTTCAGAGAAGAAAAGCAGCTGGAGGTTTGGTCTGACCTCCTGCTGAGCGGCTGCATCCACTGAAACAGTCTGAGCATCGTTTCATAACATAACCAGGAACTATTTTATATTTACAAATGGGGAATTGAGAGTAAACTGTGACCCAGACACACTCTGTTGACTGACGCAGTGTTCTTCCTTTTCTGCAAATTATTTATTGCCATTTAACTGTGTGTGTAAATGTGTACTAATGTATATATGTACGTAAACATGTATGTGTACACATTCACACACATGTAGTGCTGTTTGGTTTTTGGTCATATTAGATATTTATGGCATGGTGTAATATCTAACTTTTGTCCATAGTGATTTACAATAAGTACATTTTCCATCCCTAAGCCTCTGGTTGATCCTGTGATGTTTGTTGTGGAGGAAAGCAGCGGAGCAGACACTCAGTGACTCATGTCCAGCTGATCTGCAGTCTTCTCCAAAGCTGTTTACATCTGTTTTGGAAAACAGAAAATCATTACGTGAGTTCTTCATTCAGTAGACTCTGTAATGGAGCTGTAACACCACAGCAGCCACAGACGCCATGTTGGAGCCACCGGCTGGTTAATGGAAGACAAGCCTCGTCGTTACAGAGGCTGCCGAACCTGCATCAACACATGAAAACGCTCAGTATAAATGGTTGTATGACGCCATTTCAGTTTGACTTTAACTTTAAAATAAAGTGTTATCTGATTAGTGTGAAGAAAAAACAGCAATTGTAGTCAAAGTTTAGGGAAATATCGTTATCGTCATGCTAACGCCTCAGGTTTAGTTGCTAATCTCGCTAGCTAGCATCGGGAGCGTGTCTATGCAACCCTGTGTTCCCTCAGCCCTGTTCCCTCAGATCAGTACCTCCGCCAATGAGGTAATGTTTTCACCCCTTTCGCCCCCTAACCCTAACCCTAACCCATGGGTCTGTTGACCCTATTAAGCACCCTAAACACTAATCAGATTTCTTTCTGATCCCTTACGGTAAGTTCTTTGTTCCCTGGACATCTTCCAATTTTCATCTTCGATCTTCACCCCGCGCTTACTAAACCCAACCGCTAGATAATACGACTACTAGTCTTACCCTAATGCTTCCCTAGCAAGCTATTAAATTCACCCGGATCGTTTCTTCCTAATGGATTATCTCAAAAGGGATTACTTCCCACCAAAATCCCGACTAGGGGACAATTGGATACGGGACACATGCTGGGATTTGATCAACCCCGGCGGGCCTGCCTCGGAGGAGGATGTCTAGTGTTTGAATGGCCGAAACATCTGTTGATCCTGAGGTACACTACTGAGGATGTGTCCTGAAATTTAGGTTCATTAGGTCTAGCTAGACCCTTAATACGGCTACATACCACAAAAATAAATACTAATACCTACTTTGGAACCCCGAAGATTACTTACTTCAACTCCTTAGTCCATTTCTCATGATTCTCTTACCTTAAGAGCAACCAATTACTGGATGATTAGTATCCGGATTGGGACGAGTAGTCTCCGGGGGAACCTTACTTTAGGTTCTCCCTGACTCTATTTCAGACTAATCAGCTGAAAAGGTGATGAAAAGGACTATTCCGGGTTTGCGTAGACAAAGATGTAAAAAGGGCTCTTGAAGCACCTGCTCAGACCAACATAGCCTCTCCCCACGTTGAGAAGACTACGACATCCGCTCATCATCCTCCTCCTGCCCGAACCACTCCTGGGGATACTACACGGGGACGTAGCCATCATACACAGATTATTCAAGCACCTACCCGGGCCAAAACATGCCCCTCTTCTTCCCATGATACGTCCATCCCTCTTCGGTCCACTCCACCCCCAGGGGTTTTACAACCGAACGGATCCAGGAAAACCGGAAGCACCGATCTGACTCTCCTCGCAAGGCCCCCCTATTATCCGACGACGCCTCTTTCATACCACTTCTTCCCTCCACCGAATCCACCCTCCACTGAGAGATCTTCTGATGAGCCACTGGATGCACCTTTTCCGGTTACCTCTACCATACCGGGTGGCCGATCTTCTACTGTGGTCCCCAACCCACCATGGGATCTCCACGACAATGAACTGAATTTGTCCGGAACCTTATTGGATCCCCTACTAAAACCAACCAACCCGTCCACCGATGCTCCTGGGACTACGACATATCCACCTACCCGGATCTCCTACCCTCTTAAACATTCTTACCCCAACCCTTCCATGGAGAAGTCTAGCACGCTCCTGCATTCTGAGTGGACCACTACACACAGCCTCAAACCACGATCGTTGACTACACACCTGCCACAACCCTCGAACGCATCTACTACATTGGCTCACCATATGGATCTTTCCCCCTTTTGGAGGATGCCTCACCGACTGATCCAACACACTGCCAGTCCACCCCGATACTTCTCGACCCCCACGATAAACTTGAAGACCAGGATATAGAAACCCTGTGGACTCCCCTACATCTTCCCCAGAAACTTCCCCGCCGCTTTTTGCCCAGATCAAAGCCTTCCCCACAACACCTACCCTCATTCCAGGAAGAGCCGCCTACCCCAACCAACGCCCCGGAACCTGGACCTTGCACGGTCTATGGCAGTCATTTTTGTTGGCAGATGAGTTTTGTTCATCTTCCACCTGAATGCGCGCTGCGATGACGTAAGTTATCACGACACCAAATGCGACAATTGGTCCAAATCACAAGCGGTCTGTTGATTTGGCCATTTCATGCGGAAAAGTTGCGGCAATTTTGCAAAACTGCAAGCTCTCGCAAATACTGCAGAGATTTCTTGAATTTGTGTTAATTATTGCGATCGCAAAATCGCAAGTTCCTGGAGGGACTGATCTATCTCTATAAGAGACTCAAATATATTATCCTTACTTAATCCTTAATCTTTTTTTTAAATGTCATTTTACTAGACAAATTCTGTCTTGCTTTTGCTTGTATTTTTGTTTAATTTTATGTAAAGCACTTTGATTTGTATTCTTTGTACGGATGTTAAAAATAAAGTTATTGTTATTATTCATATTATTATCAAATAAACTACTAAAATGTAAAAAATGGATGTGAAGTTTTTTTATTATGGGAAAATTAACTGAGTTCAACTAGAAACAAGAAGCTCTGAGCTCCATTAACAAAAATAGAGAAGTGAATTTAACAGTTTCAGTATCTAAACTAGGGAGGCACTCATCAGTCAACTGAGGTGTCAGTTTGATGAGTGTGTGTGTGTGTGTGTGTGTGTGTGTGATCAGGTCATCTGTATACTATAAACAGGAATTTGTCCCTGATGACCTACATGGTTTAATAATGACAAACAATCACAAATAAAGGTTTAACAAGTATGAAGTCTCTCTCTCTCTCTCTCCCCCTCTCTCTCTCTCTCTCTGTCTCAGATTGAGATGTAAACTCCATTCAATTCTGAATACTAAAAATACTCTAATCTATATCTATTTAACTTTTGATCTGCTGTGTGTGTGTGTGTGTGTGTGTGTCTGCATTTGCATGTATATGAGTCTGCATGTGCATTCATGTCAATATGTGTACTTTGTGTGTGCACGTGCATTAATGCCTGTGTTTGTGTGTGCACATATTTATGCCTGTGTGTATTTCTGTGTATGCATATGCATTTGTCTTTGTGTGTGTGTGTGTGTGTGTGTGTGTGTGTGTGAGAACGTTAAAGGTGAACCTCCCCTTTAAATCCCTGCAGCTGAAAAGCTCCTCGTGTTTTTTTTTCCCCAAACAACATTCCAGAGGCCATGTGGAGTCTGTGCCACGTCAGCCGAGTCAGCGCACTGTGTGTGTGTGTGTGTGTGTGTGTGTGTGTGTGAGTGTGTGTGGGGTGGGGGTGGGGGGGGACCATAGAGACCATACTTCATCATCAAACTCTGTCCTCCACATCTGCATCCAAATCCAAACGTCACGATGCATAAAACAGACTGAACACTGGACTGACTGTAATCCACACTGCTGACTTTCATATTATAGTAAAACCAAGAGTTTCCAGTGAAGGAGTCCAAGTCAGTGAAATGTCAGTTGTGTTGCATTTACTGCTTCTGTTCACATGAGTCCAAGGGTTTCTGCAGTAAAACTCAAGGAATCAAACAGAATGCACAGAGAGCACAAACTCATCCAAACTAAATTAAATTGATTTCTTCACCCAGCTAACATCTCCTTAGGATTTGGATTCAAGTCTCTCTCTATTAGTTTCAAAGTTATGGCTAAAAAACAATAATTGTCTAATAGTGGAAATGTGGGATTTGGTTCCAGTCATTCAATCAATCTGAGAATTTACGGTGCAAGAGAACAGAGAACGAAACTTAGATTGGAACTTTTTTTTTTGCGTTATGAAAAATGACACTTTGACTCTCAATGCGAGATGAAATTACTGGTTAACATAAAGTTTTTTCTCTTGTTAAGTAAAGTTCCTTTCACAGAGCAAAGTCACACAGACTTTCAGACACAGGACCTGAAGGAAGGCCGGTCTGGACAGAAGAGTCTCCAGTCTGCAGATCTTCAGTCCAGTGGAAGATCGTTCCTCAGTTTCGCCAGCTAAATCCATCACATGCCTTCCTAAAATAGAGGAAGCGTAGGATTTCAGCCAGAGAACCGCCTGGTCCTGACCTCCTCACCTGCACCACACACACACACACACACACACACACACACAGTGCTGCAGCGATGACACAGTGGCACATTTATTCTTGGTGTGGAACCTGTGCAGTCTGATGTCAGCTGCTGGGCCTGTTCACACTGCTGCTTCACACTTTAGGACGTTTTCTGATTGGTCCGGTGGAAAATCCGGGTACAGCGGAACCCTGTCCTGTTTGTATAGCTGCCAAGCAGAGGTGTGACCGAGTCAACTTCGCTCCAGTCCCAAGTCAAATCTTCAAGTCAAGTCTCAAGTCTAAATGTAGAAGAGTCCAGTATCAATTTAATATCTTAGAAAACTTGGTAAGTGGAAACGCAGCCAGTGGAACTCACTGAACACCTCATCGCTCTCTGGCTCCGCCCCCTTCTGTCACACAGCTCCTGACCATCCGTCACAGCCTCTGAAACGCCGCTGGGTCCGTTCCCAGAAGCTCAGCTGGGAGGGGGGGGAGGGGAGGGGAGGGTGTCAGGTTCATGGGTTCAGTCCCGGGCGTGATGGGCGGGGCAGTGAGGGGTTTCCAAATATGGCGAGGGGAGTCTCGCGACCAAATATGACAACTATGTTCCCTTCACAGTCTGAGTGATGAGTGGGTGTGAAAGAGAGAGAGAGAGAGAGAGAGAGAGAGGGGGGGAGGTGGGGAGGGAGGGACTGGGAGAAGAAGAGATAATGATAGAGATAGAGAAGGAGAGTCAGAGAGAGAGGAGAGAGAGAGAGACAGGAGGGTCAGAAGGTTTCTCTCCCTCTGTCTCTCACTCTCTCTCTCTCTCTCCCCCTCTCTCACTCTCTCTCTCTCTCTCCCCCTCTCTCCCTCTGTCTCTCTCTCTCCCTCTCTCTTCCATTCTAACTGTCAAGGGATTTCTTCACAAACTCTGTCTGAAATGTCTGCAAATAATAAAATGTAAATTAGCTGCGTTCAGCAAAAGAACATCAGATGAAACAGCAGAAGATTGTGAAGAATCTTGTAAGAATTGATCAGTATTGATTAGTATTGATTAGTACCAGACAAGTTATTTTTGTTCTTCAGTATCAGCTGATGTTCATGCTCTCATCTGAAGACCAAAACAAAGAAATACTTGGTGATATTTTATATTAGCAAATACTGACTAGGTTTAACCCTAACCCTAACCCTAACCCTAACTAACTAACCCTAACTAACTAACCCTAACCCTAACTCGCCCTAACTAACCCTAACTAACCCTAACCCTATACAACCAGGATGGAGACTTCAGCATGTTAGACACAACATGTATCTAATGTTAGAAACAACACGCATGATATGATGCATGTTAAATGTCACATGTGAAAATCCACATGTGAATTTTCAAAGCACAGGCTTTTTGGACACATGGTGGTTTTTGTGGGAGAAAAACCTTTAGTTGGTCCAGATGTCTTCAGGTCCTCAGCCACACTTCTCAATTTCCATTAATTAAATAATACAAATAAGTCCAGTAGAGTTCAATATGATGTAGGTTTACTGCAAAATCACACAAGGTACATGTAAACCGAGCCGGTCCATGGAGCAACTAACTTTAATCCCTCAACACATCTCTTTTAATACAATTCTGCACACTGTTGTGGGTCTTAGTGGTACTAAGTGCCCTAAACTTTTCCTCTTCTCAACACACCATTGTTTACCTGTCATGGCCCTCTACCGCTACTTCCCTTTTTTGGTAATTAATTAATGGTGTCAACGCTACCTCTCATGCTGATAAAAAGTAATTTTAATAAGTCAACATGTGCTTTTCTGTGAACACTAACACACTCATTTCAATAAGTCAGCATATGCTTTTCTGTGGATACTAACACCCTCATATGTTGGGTGTCATACTGATTATACATTTGCTTTAACATTCAGGTGAGTCAAAATTTCAGTAATTCAATAAGAAACTGAGCTGGAAAACCTCCAGTCATCCCAACGTACACCAGGCTTTCTCTGCTTTATCTTTGTTGTGGTCGGACCGTTGTGTCTGTCATCGCCGCTGTTTTTTCCAAAACAAACGTAGGAACGTCTCTGATTGGCCAACAGATGTGACGAATCCAACTGGGTTGAACTTTCTGTCAAAACCTTTTTTTTTTTTTTACAGTCTATGGTCAAAACGGATGGAAATCTGACGGAGACGGACGCATCATCGGTCCTGTCAGGACAACAGACAGCTCTTAGTGAAAGTGATTTGAAATGAACGGAGACGGACAGACACAACCGGTCAGTGTCGCCGCAGCTAACGTAACTTAATACCACAGGTAATAATGTTACTGACTGACTGACTGACTGACTGACTGACTGTCTGACTGACTGACTGTCTGTCTGACTGACTGACTGACTGACTGTCTGACTGACTGACTGACTGACTGTCTGACTGACTGACTGACTGTCTGACTGACTGTCTGACTGTCTGACTGACTGACTGTCTGACTGTCTGACTGACTGACTGACTGACTGACTGTCTGACTGACTGACTGACTGACTGACTGACTTTCTGACTGTCTGACTGACTGACTGTCTGACTGTCTGACTGACTGACTGTCTGACTGCCTGATTTCACATGTGGGTTTTTTGTAAGAGAAATAACACGAATGATATGATACGTCAGAAACATATACAGTATATACTTGAACTATGAAATATTTGTACTTCTTACTATTGAAGCTGAATTGCTAAGATGATGATTTGTGAATAAGTGTGTGGTTATATGTGTGTGTGTGTGTGTGTGTGTGTGTATGCGTGTGTGTGCGTGTGTGTGTGTATGTGTGTGCGTGTGTGTGTGTGTGTGACACTGTAGTTCTTTGTTTCCTTCTGGAAACGGCAGCTTTGGGGGTTTGATGCACTTTATGTAGACGTAAGAACAAGATGAGACTGACTGGTCGCTTTGTTGTTGAATAAAGGTTTGTTAAAGTCTCTCTCTCTCTCTCTCTCTCTCTCTCTCTCTTTACTCTCTATTCAGTTTCAACTCAGTGTTCTTTATTGAAAATAGCTAAAAATATCTCCAAAAGCTTCAAGATAAAAATAAGACAATCACTTTCTGTCTCTCTCTCTCTCTCTCTCTCTCTCTCTCTCTCTCTCTCCCCCTCCTCACTCTCTCTCTCTCTCTCTCTCTCTCTCTCTCTGACAGTAGGAGCGTAGTCCTAAAATAACCTCCTCTGGTAACACCACTCCACCACACTAACCCCAATCCCCTCCTCCTCCCTCCCTGTTTCCACTCCTCCTCCTCCTCCTCCTCCTCCTCTGTTCCTCCCCGTTCGTTCCTGAAGTTCCTAGAATCCTCCACAGTTCCAGTTTCAGGGAACGTCAGGAACGTCGGGAGGGGAAAAAATGGTTCGCTTCCAAATCTCCGTCTCTCTCTCTCTCTCTCTCTCTCTCTCTCTCTCTCTCTCTCTCCACATGTAGTATACATGTGAGTTCTTCTGCTACCAAACACTCTGTCTATATGTCTGTCTGTCTGTCTGTCTGCTGTCTGATTGGTCAGCTGTGTGTCTGTCCAGCTGCCTCATTGTCTGACGATAGACCTGTCTGTCTGTCTGTCTGTCTGTCTGTCTGTCTGTCTGTCTTTGTCTGTCTCTCTGTCTGTCTGTCTGTTTTATGTCTGTTTCACTCCAAAATGCTATTTATCCATCTTTCTACCTGAAATTCATCGGGCAATATTTGGAAAAACCTAAATGATTCTGTCCTCAAAAATGATTTAATTTATATGAAAATGTCTTCAGATGACTCCTAACTTCTATACTAACCTATAATGAGCTTCACTTGCATGCCAACAGTCAGTATGGGAGAGTGGCTGCATTTTTTTTTTTTAAATGGAGGATATTTCATTTTGGAACGAAAGTCTTAGGCTTATTATTAATTCAGTATTATGCTATCCAGAGATCTTGTCGTCTGAACTGACTGACTTATCAAATGGACAAAGTGTTAGTATTAGACAGTTAATATTACTCTGTCTAAAATATGCTCTATTAGCTGTGCACAATCATTTGAATTTCTTTGTTAATGAACTGGATTGGCACCAAAATCGTCTTTGTGTCTCCATTAGTTAGCTAACCGGTAACGATAACCGGTGACGGTAACCATGCTAACGCTTTAGCCTAGAGTCGATTAGCTTTATCCTAAAAGAGAGAAAATGAGAACTTGTGAATGTTGAGTGGTTTGATAAAATAGACGCAAAATGAGACAAATAGAAAGCACTTTCCATGGCAGCAGATCTCTCTTCCCGCGAGACTTCGAGCAGAACTTGTGAGCGAAGTTAGCCAGACAGCTAAAGTTTTTGCGCTGCTGATCTGTAACGGACTTCACTAAAGATGACGACTGAGACTTTGTTTTCAAAAGTTATGAATCTACAGGCCAAAGAATAAAAACCAACACCAACTCTGGGTTACTGGAAGGTTTATCTTCATGCTTTGGGTCACGCTGGTCGTCTACGATTACTGAACATACTGCATGCTAAAGCGTTAGCCTGCGCACCGGACAGAGCTAACTACCAGGGACACAGAGATGATTTTGGTCAATCCTCTCGTCAGATATGGTTAAGGAGACCAAAGGGACAAACAAGGTTTCTTCCAAGTTTTTCCTACTAAGGTTTTTCTTGGGAGTTTTTCCTTGTGTGCAGCGAGGGTCTAAAGGCTGGGGGTGCCGGCAGGTTTGGCTACGTAGAATAGTTAGACTGTTTCTCTTGCTAAAATCTGCTCTTGTCTGTCTTGTGCTTTTCACTATGCTTGTCCTATATCATTTCAATTAGATCAGTTAGTTATCAGCGCAGTTAGATCTAGTAAGGCTCATTCTCTGTAAAGTGCTCTGAGACATGCTGTGATGAAGGGCTGTAGAAATAAACAAACTAGAACTTGAACTTGAGCTAACAAAAAGTAAGTTTAGTCCTTTAAATCTCTCGTTTACAGCTGGCATTAAGGATTTTAATGAGTATGTATGTATGAACATACAATGTATGTTCCTTTACCTTCATGTGTGTGTGTGTGAGAGAGAGAGACTGACAGATTCACTACTGAACCCAGAGTCTGTTTCTCATTCCAGTTCTGAGTCTCCTCTGTTCTCCCCCCCACCCCACCCCACACACACACACACACACACACACAACGTTACCATGCAAAACTAGAAAAATAGGATCATCTATTATGAATTTTTTTTTTTTTACTTCATTCCTGACATGTATTTTGTTGTCAAATTGCCATATGCTGTCACCATTACGCAGTGCCAAATGTGCAACGTGCATGTCCCGTTAACCATCATCACACGTTGCCAATTGTTAAATACGCAACCTTTGGCGCCCCTAGTGGCGTGGCGCCCTGAGCAATTGCCCTGTCTGCCCCGCCCACGCGCCGCCACTGGTCGTGTCTCCTTCATGGAACCGATTCCTGCTGGGAAAACTGATTTTAACATATTACATAATTTGGTGTTAACAAGTCGTGTTCATTTCATTTATTTGTGTGAGATCGGGTTGATTCCTTGCAAGGATCCCACTTCCGATGTTAGACTTCACACGTCTGCACAGTGCGATAAACTTCTGTTGTCTAAACGCAGTGTTTACACGCCAGTATCCCAGCTAATATCAGCAGATCCCAGCGATCACAGGTTTTGAAATCAGGATATGATGTTTACATGCGCCAAAACAAAAATGGGATACTCCAACAACCTGAATATTCAACCCGGTCTCACGGCAGTTCGTGAAATAGTCACGAAATTGTAATCAATTTTAATCTATTGATTCGTGTACATGGATAAGATTTTCCCATTTTTTTCGTGACACTCAGAACGACCTTTAAACTAATGTATTTCAATTGGAAGTATCTTTCGTGCCTGCAGCACGTTTTTTTTTCTGTCAGTCAGGACTCAGGAAGTAGTGTGACACTGAAATAAAACGGTGGTGGATGGGCGTATACATTTCCCTTCGATGCCGACGACCGGGGTTCGATTCCCAGCGTGTTCAAAGTACATTTCAACCGTAAGCCACATTTAAATTTTTAACGAACGTTTTTCTTATTTAACCATGACCAAACCATTTCTCTAACCTTAACCAAGTTGTTTTAGTTGCCTAACCATAACCGTAACACAAGTTGTTTTATTTGCCTAAACTTACGTTTTCAAATTCGTGGTGGAGGAACGTTTTTTAGGTCGTGTTCATTTCACGAAAAAAAAGGTCGTTTTTCACAAAAAAAAAATGGCAAAATCGTGTCCATGTACACAAATCTATAGATTAAATTTTCGGATTTTCGGATTAAATTTTCGTGACTATTTCACGAACCGCCGTGAGACCGGGTTGGAATATTACCAGGATATCGGTGTGCATGTGAACACAGTCATTACACTAACAGAGCAGGAAGGCTCGTCTGGTGGATAAAGAGACCGTCCTGTAACCAGAGGGTCACATGATCAAACCCTGGAACAGACCCTGAACCTGACCTCTGACCCCAGCCTGCCCCTGACCTCTGACCCCTCTGCTGACATGTGGATGTGTGTAAGATGTACATTATGTCTGTGTGTGCATGTATTATAACTTCCTGAGACACACTCTGTATGTCCAGTGCTCTAAATTCCTGGAAAATAGTAGAAATGATCTGATGAAAGACTTTTTGAATGCACGTGTTCGTATTTTTTTGTTCTTATACTGTAGCTCAATGAGAAAAGATAAAGCAAAGCACTGACACGATGATGAAAGCTTCCAAAACTGTTTTTGTGTCGTGTTCGATTTTGTTTTCTGACAGTTTGAGCCGGAGCATTGCTGTGGTTTGTTCAGTTCTTGTGTGTTTGGCTCCTGGAAGACAGAGTGACGACTGGGAGCTTTACTGTTCTGGGTAGCACACACACACACACACACACACACACACACACACACACACACACACACACTCATAAACACACATATGCATACCTTGGACCCTAGACAGCCTCTTAAAAAACCCCATTGGGTAATTTGCAAAATACATGCATGTCAGTCAGAAAATCAAAATTTTTTTCTTCATTCCTGAAAATCCAACTTTTTGCAGATACACTCTGGTTGACGGGTTGCACTACTGACTGACTTAACTGGTTGTTGTATTACTGGACACACACAGGTGTGTATGTGCAGCCGGTGTCTTCCTTTAAGAGTGAATATGAGGTTAAAGAGAAACGTCACTTTTTACAGTGTTGGAGGAACAGGGAAGTCTTGTAGTTTGACTGAGGCAGCCAGAGAGCCGAGACTGTTAGCTAGAAACAGATGTAATACACACACACCAACTGGAGGCCCTGTGTGTGTGTGTGTGTGTGTGTGTGTGTATGTGAGAGAGAAAGAGAGAGAGAGAGATGTGTTTGAATGTATTTTGTGCATACAAATTTTGTATCTGCATCTGAATGTATGAGATAAATAAAGAGTTGTGCTCTTTTTTAATGTATATGCATGTGTGTGTGTGTGTGTGTGTGTGTGTGTGTGCACGTCCAGGTGAGATAAAGATGTGTGTTAAGTTTGAATTAATTTTGTGCATACATGTGATGTGTGTGTGTACCGAGGAATGTCAGTGGTATGTACGAACATATATGTGTATGTTCCTTTACCTTCATATGTGTGTGTGTGTGTGTGTGTGTGTGTGTGAGACTGACAGAGTCACTACTGAACCGAGAGTCTGTTTCTCATTCCAGTTCTGAGTCTCCTCTGTTCTAGCCCCCCCACCCCACACACACACACACACACACACACACACACACTCTATACAGTATATACAGTCTACTGAAAGAAGAAAGAGAAAGGCAGAGAAAGAGAAAGAAGGAAATTTAAGAGATTTAAGTCGATATTGGGATGAAAAATAAAGACGTGGGAGAGATGAAGGAGATACGTATGGATAGAGACACAAGGAGAGAATATATTAAAAAAGATAAGATTGCACTTTATTGACTCGTAGACTGTGTTTGGCTCCCGCTCTGCTAATGAGAGTAGAAGTTGATTCAGTGTGAAAGCTCTGTGTGACTCTGGTAGAGTCTTGTGTCGTGTCTCTTCCTCCATGATAAAACCCCCAAAATCAGTGATTCTGTGATCTGTTGCTCCGGTTTTCTCTCTCTCCATTCACTGCCATTGTCTGGAGGAACAGTCTGAAAATCACTTCTAGCACATAAAGGAACGCCGACAAAGCAGATTCTGACAATATATAAAAAAAAATTGTTGCTGAAACTCATCAATTCTCTTTTTCAAATTCAGGTCAGTCAGTCAGTCAGGTAACGCTTAGTGAGATGTCTCTTCATGAGATGTCCTCTAGAGGGCGTCTGAATGGTTGGACGTCCAGGATAAAATGAAGCTACATGGGTAAAGTGAAGCTTTTTCATCTTGTAGATGTTGACTAGGTGCATTTTTGATATTACAGCCATTCATGCATTGTTATTATGCTTCGTGGGTACAGATGGCCGGGATCCCGGGCGAGAGCTAAGCATAGACATGTTGATGATGTCTAGTGCTCAGTGGGTAGAGAGTGTATTTTGGCATGTGCATCAAATGCTGCCATGCTGCTGGCTGCTACTCAGTGAAGCACGCCTAGGACTAGGTCAGGAAGTGTCATAGATATTTCCCTTATTCAAGATACTGCAAGCATGTCTTGTCATCAGAGGGCGCTCTGCAGCTGCTGATTCACACGCCTCAGGTGAGAAGGTAGTGTTCATTTTCTCTCATAGATGGACAGATAGAGAGGCAGGCAGGTAGGTAGGTAGGTAGGTAGGCAGGTAGGCAGGTAGGCAGGTAAGCCTTTGGCCAAGCTGGCCCAGGCTCCCAAAACAAGGCGGTTCTACTGTTCCATATGGATCATGGTTGCATTACTTTATGTGCCGAGGATTGGCTCATAATTGCGGCATATTCATTTTGGCGGCTAGGTCTGCTGCTTTGGGGGGGGTACGTGCTCCCTGATTAAGTCTAAAACATATGCAGCAGTGAGCTATTAAGCAGATCTATTCTGCCACTATTGTTGCCAACTATTTATGAATATTATGATATCTATGTGAGTTGTCCTGACTGATCTGGTCTTCTGCAGCTTACCTTTGGTCTGCTGCTGCAGATCAGGTGGATCGCTGGGTAAGCAGACTGTATCCCACTGGAAGCTGTCATTAGAGGGGTGGCACACACATTGGGGTTCTCTAGATAGTATATTCCCTTGGATGGTCAATGGCGCCTGGTAGGGGAACGGCCACATCTGGGATATCGGCGAGGCCACATGGTGGGCGCTCCACCGGGACTTACTCGCTGGTGTCTGGCTCTGTATCTGACGCGGCTTTGGGGGGGAAGTTCCCTATCGTCACTTCCTGCTCTCTTAGGCGAGCTAGGTGCGGCTGCAGGGAGAGACGGGATCAGAGCCTCCACGCCAAACTAAACTCTGTATATATATTTACATTAATTCACAATAATCTGTTTACGTGAGTTGGCAGACTGAAATGACATAGCCAAATTTCAAGTCAAATTTGTTGAAACCGGTAAAATTATCTGCCAGTGCATTAAGATGATTTCACAAAAAAAACAATCCTAAAATAAGCTTGATAAGTCTGGAGACAAAATGAAATAACTGAACAAGTCTGTGAGTTTTTGCAGCGATACGAACGCTGAAGGCAGCAGTTACCAGGATCTGATGTGATCCATCGAGGGACGCTGACGTGAAAACAGTTTGGAAATGAAATAATCAAAGAACCAGAAAGCAGACATGTGATGGACCTACAGCAACACAGACGGACCGGGGAGCGTTCACACAAAGCGGCGGTCTGTGGCTCGGCGCTCAGCAGCCTCCAGCCGTCAGCTGCTGTGCGTCTTGTGTACATTACAGGCTGAAAGACAACAGACGCACTGTGACTGACTGACTGGCTGTTCTGTCCGGCTCTTGGCTTCTGTCTTCCCTCTGGGCTTTTCTCTTCTTCTTCTTCTTTCTTTCTTTCTTCCTTCCGTCTTTCAGAATGAAGCGTGAAATGTCATGAAAATAATCTCAGAAGAAAAGGACGGACGCTCTGCAGCGAGTTTCACAAACATCCGACGGATCGGGAGCGAACGTAAATGTCAGAGCGTTTTTTTTTCATCTGGACGGAAGAGGAGCTTCAGCTTGAACTCAAACAGCAAGGCCTTCTGGGAAAATTATGCTATTTAAAGTGGTAAACCATGAAATTCTCGTTTTTGCCTCATGGCTGTGGTGTTTCTGCTCTGCACTTCCCACAGATCACCTGTCAATCAAACAGTGTGGGCGGAGCTTGGATTTCCCGCTGCTGCAGTTTGAGTTTCTCTCTTCTTTGTCTGTTCAGTCATGGTGGCTATCGCTGCTCATGCTAACTACCCAGTTCTTCTTCTACTGAAACGTAAAGCATCACAGCAGTCAGACAGAGAGAAGCAAAACATTTATTTATATGAAAAGGTTGCAGATTATTCCTCTAAACTCTTCTCCATTCGGTTGAACAGTCTGTTTCTGGGTTTCCTGCATGACTTGCCGTCTGCATGCAACACATTCGCATTACTTGCGACATTCGGGGTCCAGAACGTTCTATTCTTTCTATTATTAAGTAGAAAAAGAGGAAGAGAGAGCGAGCGGTTGGGCGAGCGAGGCCTCTTCCTCTTCCTGGCCTTCCTGCCCTTCCTCCTGCAGCCCAGTCATGAATGAGTTCCTGGCAGACTGCTGCTGCTGAATGGAGAAGTGGCGTGTGTGTGTGTGTGTGTGTGTGTGTGTGTGTGTGTGGACGGCAGCTGCTGGGTCATTCATACAACAAGTGTGTGTGTGTGCATGCTGTCGGCGTGTGTAAACGTCTTTATCGCAGCATCATGCTGGTTTACACTCTGTTTCCTCTGCTGCTTAATTGCATTTAATCCATATAATGCATCTATGAATTCAGATGAAACTGATTAGACTTGGTTATTGATTATAGAATTAGAACACAGTGGAAATCAAAAGTCTGCACGCGGTCTCAGATGTTCTAGTTTTTGCTGAATTGAAAAGCCATTAAATCCGTTTTTTCACTTTCATGTGGAAATAAAAATGACCACAAAACGACAGTTTTGCAGAATGACTGTGTATTAAAAATGGAAAACCACCTTGGTTGCGTTAAGTGTTGCACATCCCTTATAACTGATGTAACAGCAAACCATAATGTACTTCACTTTCACACCGATCTTCATGTTGCAACGAGAAGTGAATCCATGTGTGATGAGTTGAGTCTGATGGAAGCTGCTTCACTCAGATGGAGGATCGTCCTGCTGCAGCGCTTCAATTCAAGTGTCGGGGGTTTTCATACCTAGTTCGTTTAGAGACTTTATTTCGGAGGCTGGAGCGTTTCCCCCCATGTTCGGTTTGTTTGAGCGTATATGAACAAGCAGACTGAGACCGTCTGGAGGGTCTCAGTCCGCTGCCAAATGACCTCTGGTGCGGTTCCTTGGTAGTGAGAATGCCATTTGAGCCAAAGGACCGAACTCGCTACGATAAACATGCCAAACCCTAACATCACCTCAGCAGGCTGACCTGATGCGTCTTCTGAGGAGAAGCTGGTGTGTGAACGCGTCACTGCCGGCTCATCAGCGCTCGTCTTCTACAGCTGTCTGGGAGCAGAGCGTCTTTGTCCAATCAAACGCAGCAGCAGCAGCACGTCGTTTTCCAGACGCAGCCTCGACTCACGTTCAGACTGAATATTCTGCTCAACGTTGTGAAATGTGGGGAGTCAGTATCTGAACAGGGCGGGGGGGCTGGGCGACCTCCCCCACAATTATTATTTTATTTAAATACGCCATTTCCTGCAATTTTACATATATATTTTTATACATTTGGTTTGTATACTGTGATGCTTGAATCTCAATGCCACGTTAAAGACCCCAATTCATGTAAAGAGATGCTATAAACACAGGAGAGCTGTCTGCAAAGGCTTCATTTATTTTTTTTGGAAACTAACATAATTCATAGGCTATATTGCACAAAATGAAGCCAATAAGCCAGTTACAAGAAAACATTCTTAATTAATTTTGAATATCAGTTCTTTTTTTTTTCTCTCTAACAAATCCTTTTGCTTTGGCGTCCTTCCTGCTGCTGCTGCTCTGCTGCGCCGACAACAGTTTCATCTTCAATAATCTGTTGAAATCATCTCACAGCTTCAGAGAGGAAGACAGAGACCTTCAGTCCACAGAACACAAAGTGGAACGTTAGCCACCCCTCAGCTAGCTGGATAAATGTAGGTCTGAATGTAACTTTCAAATAATTTCAAGCAAATTATGCTGCTGTCACTCCATTCACGATCGCATCGTCCCATCGTCTGTGGTCCGTAGTGCAGACTATTTTTAGCGCAGGATATTTTACTTTGTTTTTAATCAAGTATTAGATTGAAAAGATTGAGATATTGAAGATTAAATATTAGATTTTTACAAAATTTTGACTTTTAAATGGGGCAAAAAGACAATTTAGCCCCTCCACTTTTCACCCCTAATTTCCAGGTGGAGGGGCATCTGCCTAACTAAACACCGGTACACTCAGAGAATAACCTGTCCTCTGCTCCATGTTCCTGTGTTGTGTTGTGTTTTGTTTTGTTTTGTTTTGTTTTGTTTTGTTTTGTTTTGTTTTGTTTCAGGAAGTTCAGAATTCCCACGCAAAATCCTGCTGTGTGAAAAGAAACTGAACCACGGGTGAACAAAGCAAACATGTGAAAACACAATGGATTCATTCTTCTGATGCATGAACAGCTGGACACAATATGATCAATATGATCAATATGATCAATATGATCAATATGATCAATATGATCAGTGCAGTATGAAGCGGAGAAACACGGACTGAGCTGAGCGCTGCAGAGTTTATCACAGCAGCTTCTTCCTCTTTCAGCGAGACATGAATGAGTCGGTTCCTGTGTGTGTGTGTGTGTGTGTGTGTGTGTGTGACTGTAAATGTGTATGCATGAGTGTGAAATGTTAAGTAAGTGTGCACGTGTGAACATGTATGTGTGTGTGTGTGTATGAGTGTGTCCCCTTAACCATATTATCATTCACACTTTAACATGGTTTGCTCTGTATTTATTTGGCTGTGTGTGTGTGTGTGTGTGTGTGTGTATGAAAAGTGCTTTAATGATACAGAAAACATTGTTATTATTATTATTATTAGTGGTAGTAGTAGTAGTAATAGTAGTAGTACTACCAGTAGCAGTAGTAGTAGTAGTATTTTATATCTAAAAAGCCTGAAAACAAATAGCAGAAATAGAAAAAATATGTTAAATAATATGTAAAATATTAAAAAGTAGAAAATAAATTGTAAAGAGAAAAACATAATGCATGTTTCTGATACTGCTGTCTTGGCCAGGTCTGATTTGGAAACCACATTCCTAATCTCAATGAGATTCACCTGCTAAAATAAAGGTTAAATAAATTAAATAAAAATAAAAAGCTGCTCTAAAGTGAGTTGTGTTCCTCTGTTGGAGGTGCAGAGCTGAGAGGAGAGTCGGCCTGATAATGAACATGTGACGTGTGTTGTGGTGTTGGCGTGTCGACGGAGCGTGTCGTCACGCCGTCACGCTTCCAGTGGAAACACATGATCTTCGTCACATCGGCTTCCCTGCCTTTCTCTATTCTAATATTCATCTACTGAAGCGGACAGACCATAATAATCGGCCTGACCGCTCAGTGAAAGGCGATCCCGCTGACGTGACGAGCCGCTCCGCCATCTGAATCTCTAACGTCCGTACCATGAGTCATGAGGTCACGGGTCCCAATGTGGTGTGACCTTTGTCCCGTGAACCCCCACATGACCCCCCCCCCCCCCCCCCCCCCTTTCTGTCTGAGGCCATCAACACACAGGACGCTTTTTATAAACTTTAAGTTATTTTAAGTGGTTTGGGATTTTGAAACGAAGTGCGTGACGTTCTGGACACGCTGCGTTTTGTGGCACTGCTCTGGACTTCAGGCTGAACATTAAAGGAGAAGTTCATTGATTTTGTTCCTCTAAATAACTCCTCTCTTCCTCCCTGTAGCTGTTGGACCCACAGACAGTCTTGTCTGTAGTTGTTGGACCCACAGACAGTATTGTCTCCAGTCAGCTGTCAGTTGAAGCTCCGCTGCCTCTTGCTGCAACGAGTCCAAACTGTTTGTCAGAATATCTCCAGAAAGCCGTTTGTGTCTCCACAGAGTCGAGAGGAAACAGACTCAGTTCCTCCACAACTTTCACTAATCAGGAAATCACAGAACTATTTTCCTCTGCCGCAGCACAGAGCGCTGTGGGGTGAAAGGCGGTTCCCGGCGGAGCGATCCGGTTCCGGACGGTCGGGTCAGATCGTAAACAGTAGAGTTCGGTAGAAGACGATCCGCTGAGTGGAAACGGTCGGTGCCGCCGCTTTCCGGGCCGCGGAGAGAAATACGTCGGTCGCTCTCCGTATCGTTTTCACAAACGGCTTTCTGGAGATATTCTGACAAACAGTTTGGACTCGTTGTTGCAGCAAGAGGCAGCGGAGCTTCAACTGACAGCTGACTGGAGACAATACTGTCTGTGGCTCCAACAACTACAGACAATACTGTCTGTGGGTCCAACAACTACAGACAATACTGTCTGTGGCTCCAACAACTACAGACAATACTGTCTGTGGGTCCAACAACTACAGGGATGGACAAATCAACAAACTTATCCTTTAAGTTAATGTCAGACAGAAAAATGAGCAGCGTCTGGAGGAAAGTCAGCAGCCTCACAGCTTCCTGCTGAGTAACATAACTTCAGCTTCATCCTCCGGTTCAGAACAGACTCTTCCTCCTCCTCCTCTTCCTCCTCCTCTTCCTCCTCCTCTTCCTCCTCCTCCTCCTCCTCCTCCTCTTCCTCCTCCTCCTCCTCCTCCTCCTCTTCCTCTTCAACAGCTTAACTTTCTCGCTTAACATCATTTCCCCCTTTGTTCCTCCAGGTTAACCAACTAATGCTAATTAGATATCTTGCAAGTTGTTGTCAAACTTTGTTGTACATCATCCTACTCATGTGCTTGTTTTTAAGATTACAGAATAAAGGGGGCGCTCCTTGTGCCCTTTGACCTCTGTCTCTCTGTCAGTAGTGATGTCACAGCTGAACTTTGTGTTGAAGCAGGAGAGAAAAACATCTGATCTGACCTCATGCAGCAGAAATACATCAGAATACTGACAGACAACGTGAGGAAAATCTTCCTGATCAAGAGCGAGTAAAACTAACATTTCCACTGCCATGACTGTCAGATATCATCCTCCTGTCTCTCTCCTCCTGTCTCTCTGCTCCTGTCTCTCTCCTCCTGTCTCTCTCCTCCTGTCTCTCTGCTCCCTCCTTCCTGTCTCTCTGCTCCCTCCTCCTGTCTCTCTGCTCCTGTCTCTCTGCTCCCTCCTTCCTGTCTCTCTGCTCCCTCCTCCTGTCTCTCTGCTCCCTCCTCCTGTCTCTCTGCTCCTCCTCCTGTCTCTCTCCTCCTGTCTCTCTGCTCCCTCCTCCTGTCTCTCTGCTCCCTCCTCCTGTCTCTCTGCTCCTGTCTCTCTGCTCCCTCCTCCTGTCTCTCTCCTCCTGTCTCTCTGCTCCCTCCTCCTGTCTCTCTGCTCCTCCTCCTGTCTCTCTCCTCCTGTCTCTCTGCTCCCTCCTCCTGTCTCTCTGCTCCTGTCTCTCTGCTCCCTCCTCCTGTCTCTCTGCTCCTGTCTCTCTGCTCCTGTCTCTCTGCTCCTGTCTCTCTGCTCCCTCCTCCTGTCTCTCTGCTCCTGTCTCTCTGCTCCCTCCTCCTGTCTCTCTGCTCCCGTCTCTCTGCTCCTGTCTCTCTGCTCCTCCTCCTGTCTCTCTCCACCTGTCTCTCTGCTCCCTCCTCCTGTCTCCCTCCTTCTGTCTCTCTGCTCCTCCTCCTGTCTCTCTGCTCCATCCTCCTGTCTCCCTCCTCCTGTCTCTCTGCTCCTCCACCTGTCTCTCTGCTCCATCCTCCTGTCTCCCTCCTCCTGTCTCTCTGCTCCCTCCTCCTGTCTCTCTGCTCCCTCCTCCTGTCTCTCTGCTCCTGTCTCTCTGCTCCTCCACCTGTCTCTCTGCTCCTGTCTCTCTGCTCCTCCTCCTGTCTCTCTGCTCCTCCTCCTGTCTCTCTGCTCCTCCTCCTGTCTCTCTGCTCCTCCTCCTGTCTCTCTGCTCCCTCCTTTCTGTCTCTCTGCTCCTGTCTCTCTCCTCCTGTCTCTCTGCTCCCTCCTTTCTGTCTCTCTGCTCCTCCACCTGTCTCTCTGCTCCCTCCTTCCTGTCTCTCTGCTCCTGTCTCTCTCCTCCTGTCTCTCTGCTCCCTCCTCCTGTCTCTCTGCTCCTGTCTCTCTGCTCCTCCACCTGTCTCTCTGCTCCTGTCTCTCTGCTCCTCCACCTGTCTCTCTGCTCCTGTCTCTCTGCTCCTGTCTCTCTGCTCACTCCTCCTGTCTCTCTGCTCCCTCCTCCTGTCTCTCTGCTCCTGTCTCTCTGCTCCCTCCTCCTGTCTCTCTCCTCCTGTCTCTCTGCTCCCTCCTCCTGTCTCTCTGCTCCTCCTCCTGTCTCTCTGCTCCTGTCTCTCTCCTCCTGTCTCTCTGCTCCTCCTCCTGTCTCTCTGCTCCTCCTCCTGTCTCTCTCTCTCTCTCTGCAGCAGACATTCTAATAAAGCAGAAGCACCATAATCATTTGCATTACTGGTCAATGAAACGCAGTAGCAGTTCCTCCTGAAACCAGCATGGTAACGACTGCACTTCCTCCTGTCTTGGTGGTTCAGCAGTCTGATGTCCGTACCAGGAAGTCATGGGTCATTGAATGCAGCGTGACCTTTGACCCTTCCTGTCTCTCTCCACTGTTTACCGTCTCATAAAGCAAAAACACCGTGAAATAACGGCATTACTTTGCAACATCGGTAAGCTTCCTGATCCCAGCAGGGTGACGACTGTGTTTTATGGAGTCAGAATTGTCTTAAAAAGAAAGAAAGAAGTCCCGGGTGTCGGACTTTTTCACTAGCACATGAACGCACCACACATCTGTGGATCAGATGATGTCAGATTTGTCTGAAAAATCCACAAATACATGCGACCGAATCCATGCGTGTCTGGTGATTTATGAATGCAGATTCAGCAACCTGTAAATATATGCACTTCAAACGAACTTCAAACTTGTAAATATATATGTGAAATTGTTTAATGTTTATTCATGTTAGGTGGTAATTATTTGTAGAATTGTTTGACATTCATTCAAATTGAGTGGCATTTGTTTGTAGACAGGAAAATACATTTGTGACTGGTTGTGTGCATTTATTTATTTTTAAGGCAAGTGTTTCGAGTCAGCATCACTGAGTCAGCATCACCGAGTCAGCCTCACCGAGTCAGCTTCACCGAGTCAGCATCACGAGTCAGCTTCACCGAGTCAGCATCACGAGTCAGCTTCACCGAGTCAGCATCACCGAGTCAGCTTCGCCGAGTCAGCTTCGCCGAGTCAGCATCGCCGAGTCAGCTTCGCCGAGTCAGCGTCACCGAGTCAGCGTCACCGAGTCAGCATCACCGAGTCAGCTTCACCGAGTCAGCTTCACCGAGTCAGCATCACCGACCGAGTCAGCATCACAGAGTCAGCATCACCGAGTCAGCTTCACCGAGTCAGCATCACCGAGTCAGCATCACCGAGTCAGCTTCACCGAGTCAGCATCATTGAGTCGGCTTCACCGAGTCAGCTTCACCGAGTCAGCTTCACCGAGTCAGCGTCACCGAGTCAGCGTCACCGAGTCAGCTTCACCGAGTCAGCATCACCGAGTCAGCTTCACCGAGTCAGCTTCACCGAGTCAGCATCACCGACCGAGTCAGCATCACCGACCGAGTCAGCATCACCGAGTCAGCATCACCGAGTCAGCATCACCGAGTCAGCTTGACCGAGTCAGCATCACCGA